>NW_008751839.1:82782-111735 GCF_000715545.1 Opisthorchis viverrini
GTCTTCATCGCTATGCACCACCTACAGATTAGGGCTGATAGCAGTGCCTCAGGGACTGGTGACTATTTCTCAAGCACGCACTTTAACTCCTGGTATAATCCAACACATGTATTAAACACTCGATTAACCAGTTAGCTTAGAAATCCATTCCCACCAGCCTTTACACATTTGATTCCCATTCCACGCTTCTGCGCGCTTATATCGGCTTTTACTAGATCCCTTGTAATATAATATTGTATGTTAGCAAACTCAGCCCTTGGTCCCTAGCCCACTAAGTACAAATCTATCTATTTCCTACTCCATGTAATCGCTTGTCATCACCATGGTCACAGCAGAAGTCAAGCTTTTCTTTCTGTGTATATTAATGCATATTATCTCATTTCATATCCCCTCAAGCTCACTATGTTTTGCGAACCTCCTCCATTCCCCTCACCTTCCCAAGCTTTAAACTTCGGAAGTGCCCGCTTTGGACGACCTGGTTGGCTGATCTCCACTCGCCTGGCCTATGATCTACAACTCTGTGATCGCCAAGTGGACCAAGAAAACCTGCAGTCCCATATCGGCTTCGTTCCTACTTGTTTCCTCGACCGGGCTGAAATGAATACTGCTGCTCAATGAACTGCACATTCCATCCGAATCATCTCAAATGTAACTTCCGTCACGGGGCTGTCCAAAAACTGAAGCATGTCAGGCCAATGATGGCACGGTACTGCCATACTCCGTTTGATGGCACACCCGCAACCGTTCCATTCCTCCCCTCAACCGTGCCCTCTTGCCTACTCGTTTCATCGACCCCAACTGCCACCATGACATTCATTTCAACCTGTTGGACTGCTCGTTCGAATTCAACCACCTCTGTGTGCCCATCAAACCTAACCCCTACACCTGACTTCCCAGCAACAGAGCAAGCAGTGAGTCTGCTTGTTCTCAGATTGCACCATAGTTTTGAGACTAAACTTGTCACCTTCTCCCAATTCGAATTATTCCATCTCCACCTCCACTTTATCTCATTATGACTCCGGCCAGTTACCCAACCGCCCAAGTTCACTCATGGCCAGCAATGGTTTTTCAGTTTTAGTTCATGTCAGCCGACTGAGCCTATGAATTAGTCGGAACTCATGCCTATTGTTCCCTACAAGTTGCAAGAGAAACATATTATTATTATTTAATCGAGTACCTCCCACTGTTTGTGACATTGTCCCCTTTTCGCGCAGTCACCACTACCCGCAAATCCCTCAGTAATGCCCCATTCTGACTGTAAACGCATGATCATGCCAGACGGCCTGCCACCCACAATTTGGGAATGAACATTATCATGAAACTTTCCTTCGGATTGATTTGCTTCTCACAAGTTCAACACCATATATGGCATCCGCTTGGACCTATGCATTACGCTATCCCTTAAGGGCTTGCCATTTTCTTCTAATTTGAAGTTTTCCATCTCCAATTCCATCTTTGGTTGTTGTGACTCTGACCATTTACTCAAATATCTAAGGTCACTAATGGCTAGCAATGCTTCTCACTTTAGTTCATGTCAGCCGGCTCCATCTTAGAACTAGTCGGGCCTCATGCCCATCGTTTCCTACAAGTTCGGAAATGAACCTATTATTATTTTGACTGTAAATGTATGATCATGTCGCACGTTATGCCACCCACAACTCCGAAAAAGTATTACTATTATCGTTATTATTATTAATGAACCAGCTGGGTAAAGACACATTGCCTAATTCTGGTAAACAATAAGTCGCGGGAGTAGCTTGCTGGACTAGTTGAAAGACTATTACATGGTGGTAGTTTTTAACTGAGCTGAACATCACATCACTAGAGTCCCCATTGTGCAAAAGGTGGGGTAATGTGAGTAGGAGCAGCAAATAAATAATAAGCGGTTGGATGACAGCTTCCGAGATAATGGACAATAAACGTGGTTTAACTGGAGTATACTACGTCAACTCAAAGCAAGTTTGAGTGGGAGTCGCCAGTCACCTCGTCAATACCGTCAGCTGACTCGCTACCATGTATTGAGCGGAAAGCAATTCTTGAACATAACCATAAGAGGAATAACAGTGTTTATTTCCAATTAGTGGATGGCTACCATCACGGCTGGTCACACAGTTACAGTCAGACTGGCGGGTACCGGGAATTGCACGAAAAAAGGGTGCTATTAACAGCGAGTAACATTCGATGTAGACTTGGTCGCGCCTGAACCAACGTGGCAAAGGGAACAGTTACCAGGAGTGTCTTACTTTTGTTGGAAAATATCAAGGTGAGACAAGATCGGATTGTTAAGATTTGAAGAAGGTGGAAGTTGACCGAACAAAGGGCAGTGAGGCGCCCTGCCTGGCGCACGATGGAAAAACTTCAAACTGCAAAAAATAAGGCAATACAATAAAGAATCTAGTGCGGTGGCGGGACTGCCATAACTTGACCGGTCAATCTGAACTAAACTCTTCAACCGCCGATGAGACCTTTTCTGTTACGGACTGTTGAGCTTATGGCTGGAGTGAATGAGAGGAGTTCTAGGTGATCTAAGGAGGAGAACTAAAATTCGGGCTCACCAATTATATGGTGGATAACGCTAGCGAATACTAATTCAGGGTAGTTAAATCAAGTGAGTAAAAATAAGGATGAACAGTAGCAAGAGTCTCTTTGTCGCGTAAAGCTTGAAGCAGTTTGAAATGAACGCATCCAGGAGGTCGCTGGGACTTGGTGAAGGGCTTGTTCACCGTTGCAGGTAAGGGAACGAGTGGGTGAGAGTATACGGCCAAGAGAAGAAAATGAATTGTTGCGGGTATGCTATCAAGCTGGATATGGCAGTGCCCAGCCATCATTGTACTTCGGTTTAGACAACCTTGTGACAGACGTCGTTTTTGACGTGATTCAGTTGGGTTGTCCAATCGTGTGAGCAGGGAATCAACATAGGAAGAGCAACGCTGGTATAAGAGCGCAGATCCAAGAGAGCCCAATACTAACTCGCATTTGGATGAGGTTTGCTCGTCAGTATATTACCGTTGACTCAATGAATAAACGGTGATGTTATGGTAAGAACATTCTGCAAACTCACAGCAAGTAATGCTATAAATCAACAACAACAAAAACAACAAAACCATATTCTGCTCAGAACAACCATCCTTTAGGAGTTGTTCACGTTGCATCAAGATGTCAGTGTGAGGCACGTTTAAGCGACTTTATATGAGTGAAAGTGGACGCGTCCTACTATTATCGTGCACCGGGCTCCATGGGACTTTCCAAAGGCTCTGTTTTGAAACCATCGCTGTTTCTGATGTGCGACAACAACATTCCATATGTTACTGCAAGTCAGTATTTACTTTTTGCGGAGATCTTAGACTCCTGCAGTTTCTAAGCCAGTGACCAGTGGGCGCAGGCGCTGCCAAATAGTGGACGTTGTACAGGCACCTTTCTGTGAACGGCGGAATGTGCGTCTATCTGTCATTCAGGGGGCCCTGCAAGCGCCTGGGTCGTACATGGCGAGAATGGACCAGAAGATGTCACAGGTATCAGGGTAGTTAAATCAAGTGAGTAAAAATGGACGAGATGACCCAACTTACAGTTCGTTGATGCAGTTAGTTAGTACCACCACAATAAACCCAAATCGATTTCCTTCCTGGAATCTTCCTTAATGTAGTCCTAGATACCTTCTATCCCGTCGTAGTCTGAAAGGTAGATCACCGCTCGTTCATTCACTGACAGCGTAACTCGATACAGCAAGAAGGGAACACGCCTTTCACGAAGTACAGAATTTGTATTGTGTGTATGCCTCCATATTTCTTTTCTTCATTTAAACAAAAGTTATTCGGTATGAAGAGAAGAGGAATAAGCTGAGATTTCAGTGAGAGATAGAAAGTGGCACAAGTTGAGCAATGATAAGTTACAAAGAATGTACTAATGTAAAATGGTCAGAAGGATCACTATATCCCCATTGTACCACGATAAATCGGCTGAAAATACATTCGCCAATCTCACCTACCGCTCGAATGAACTTCCAAGTAATCTATGGGGCATAGATTGCGTCGCTTCTTGAGTATGCCAAACAGATATCTACTCAGGTGGCAAGAAGGACGGAACCCCCATTGAGCACCTATACGGTTCTCTGCCGTGTATATTAGTGCATGGTGAACGACAGCCACTGACCGACAAGAACAAAACCGACCCGGGAAACTTGGGCAAAAGCCCCGATCCTGTGTATCAATCCGTGAATCCGTGAATCCGTGAATCCGACTCATGCCAGCGAGGTGCTACGAAAATGGTTACCCGCCTAAAATCCGTGGACTATGAAACGCGTCTCATGGTGCTTGACCTGGAGTATCGTCACGTCCGAGATACCCAATTTCTACTTAACCCATGGCTGAACAAGTTCTGGCCTGCGTATCAATCCGTTTGTTCGCATAATAATAAGCCCTCGCACTAATAGATTTACTTCACAAAGCTGAGGAGTTGAAGGGAGTCTCCACACCCTGCTCTTGGCTTGTACCCTTCAGGTGAACGGAAGTCTAGCAACTACAGGAATGAGCTCCACAATGAAGGCTTGAGCGAATGCTTGTGCCCCGTGCAGCAACCCTTGTCTGCATGAGACCGTGAACCCATTTAACCTAATGTCTTTTGTTTTAATAGGCTGAAAAGGATATATTTTTGACCCAAGCGTTTGCTTTCGGTTATATATTTGCGTGTAGACGTCCCAATACATCCCATGTTATGAGGAATAAATTTACCCATATTGTCTGACAAAACAGAACGATAGACTATTACGATGGTAACATAAATATATCAAGAGAATCAGGTCACTTTCTATTTCAGACTCCTGAAAAGAAATATACATGTTATGGCA
The DNA here is from genome assembly GCF_000715545.1 of Opisthorchis viverrini. Lineage (NCBI taxonomy): Eukaryota > Metazoa > Platyhelminthes > Trematoda > Opisthorchiida > Opisthorchiidae > Opisthorchis > Opisthorchis viverrini. The sequence continues at coordinate 87,626 of NW_008751839.1, forward strand.
TTATGACCATCATTGGGGGAATGATGATACATTTCACATATGGATATTATTATACTTGTGGTGAGTATCCAGCTATAGTTCCCAACAGGCACAGCTAATATGACTCCATACCTTTTGAGTTACACCGTAGAGAGAGTTGACGCCAATGTGAATCGGAAGCTTACCATATGGTTAGCTGCCTTGGCGTTAGTAGGGCAGGGATTATCCATGCCTCTTGGCGGATTAGGTGCCAGAAAAATTGGGTTCCGACCCATTGTGGCCATCAGTTGTATAGTTGACAGGTGAGTAACTATTATTGGTCACTCTTGTTAACCTTTTTGACTGGTAATATGTTGAACAGAGTAAAAAAAATAGGTTTTCTTTTCTCCAATGTATCTGAAGTATAAAATAATTGAACCACACGTTTCAGTTAGCATAATGCATCAGCGTTCATCTTAATTTAGCATGTATCAGACAGGTCGAGAGGCATTTGGCAAACCGAAATAGACAACTGTCGAATTCACCATTTCCTTCAGCTACTCAGTAGAACTTGAGTCGAAATAGTTTCTACTGTTTTGTGCTGTTGTCGTTTTTGTGCGCGTATGGAACGTTTTCGACTTTCCTTGAAGAAACCACTGGTTTCCTGCTTGGATGGAATTTATGACTAGTCTCCTCAGTGGTGACCCGGTGGAATCTAAACACGCGCATGTTTAGCTTTTGAAGACACCCACCTCAACCATACTCATCACTTCATCAGATTTGAACACCACCATTGAACTCCTCTCATAAAAACTCCGACAAACGAAACGTCTCTCACCAGCTACACTACAAAATAGGGCCAATACAAGACGGCAACAGCCTTTTCAAGTCCTCTAGTGTGATACAAGAGAATGAACATTTGCTGGCTTTGGAGACCTCTGGGCTAAACCAACCCTCTGTCAGGGGTGAGGGAAAAGTCGAGGTTATCTGTGGTGTAAACCCGAAGTTTCCGCCGACAAAGATGCCTACTGAAGATAAAAGAATACAGTATTCCACACATGTCTGGAAGCCTGGGGCTCCAAGAGGGAGCCTAATGCGACAGCGAACGAGATGCATATTGGGTACGCTTTAGTTGTACCATATTTAACGCTAACTAAGCGTTTAGAAAGGTATTCAACTGATTGCGACTCGGTTTTTGCTTGAACTCATTCTTTTTGGGATTTCAGAGAAAATCATTGATTTGACAGGCCGTAAAAAGTTTTACAGAAATACGTAAAAGTCGCATCTAGGTTAGCCCCATAGATACAAGAAGAGAGCGATGTTCAGGAAGTGCATGCTGCTCCTTATCTGGTAACATGTCAACTAACTTCCACGTGTGACATTACAGGAACTTTCTGTCTGTTTTACGTGGTACGAACTATCGTAGTTTTGGGCTAAAAATTGTGTGCCAGATTCGAAGTCCATTTCTGATGGTACTGTTTACACCGAATGAAGGTTTTAAACCTAGAGACTTCTGCTGACGGTGCTAAAACCTGAATATTCTCCTCTATTTCAACAATTTTAATTTCGGGAAGTTTGTTGTGGGAACACCGTCGAGGACTGTATGTAAAACCACGTTGATGTCAACTGGTAATTGACAAGGCTTAATGCATATACTTCGTAGTATTCGGTTATGATTAACTATTTACCGTTTAGCTTTCAGTCTTTATTCTAGTACAATAACGTGATAAACCTGCATGCCGTTTAAGGGCTCTGAACAGCACCTGTCCTGCTTGGGTGTAATATGTGGGTTATATATCGGGCCACTGAAACTGCCGCGAGAGCCATCAACAGTATGAAAATGATCTTTCCGGAATGGCAGGACGATACTACAAGGCAATGTCCATAGATAACCGAGAGCTGATCCTGTGATGAACTATTCTGTGCCTCTGCCAACAGCGTTAATTGTGTTGGGTTTTCCCCTTATTTTGTGCGTCTCTAGCTTGCGTTTTGATATTACAAGAACGTCTGCACAAAAGTTCATCAGTTTTTTTTTAAGGAAAAAGCCTATATTTCCTAGCTGCAATGATAACAAAAATTCCGCACGGGGTTTTGAGGTGCATTATTTGTAGATCATTTATTTCTTATCAACTGGACATATTATTATTCTCTTATATAGTACAATGACTGTATGTAGGCTGGTACAATTATCCGGCGGTGGTTGACGATATGCTTTGCTAAACGGATACGTCAAAATTTAAACGCTATGTGTATCAATCCCGCCTCCATACAACCAGTGCAACCTTGAAAAGGGAGATCATAATTTATATACCATTCTTAGACGATGAGAATCAAGGCAATTTTGAACCACGGTTATGTAACTGACCGTCACGAATTTTTTCCCACTCCTAAAAGTTTGAACTCAAGTTTCGAAGTTAAGGTTTAGTTAGTTATTCGAACAATTGAAGGGGAAACCGGGCATACTATCCAGATTTTGGGGACGTTTACTTAAAAACAAAGATGCTCTACCGCACTGCACGTTACTGGAGGAAGAGCTATTTTGGAAGGATATCTAAGTAGATGTTTTAAATGTATATGCGGTCGCCCCTGTGTACCTTTTGTTTCGATGCACAGCCATTTTAATTACTGGCACGCAGCTTGGTAGTACCAGCTATCACACTTGAGAATGAACTTCGCTCAAACTCTAATTTTGATAGCTTTCTTACACGCTCAATGTGCGGTGGTGACTGTCGTTGTTCTATATGTCCATCCCTTGAACTACCCCGCAGTAATACATGTGTTTGATTATAGTTTCAGCATTCTGATAACCAATGTTGCAATCAAGCACAACTTTGCATGGGTACTTATTACGTATGGACTTCTACAAGGACTTGGACTTGGGCTTGGCTATTCGGTAGTCCTAAGCCATACGGCATCTGTAAGTTGATATATTTGGGACATGAAAACAAGCGGCTAATTCATGCTGAGTGTTCGCTATCCTGGTGTTCTTCTTTTTAACAAAACCTAAACATCTACCCGGGACCAATGTATTAGTTGATTAAATGGTTTTTATGGTCGATTTTTTGTCTTTATACGAAATATTAGTTTCTCATGGGTGCGTTTTGGGTTTGCTTCGTTTTTAGTGGTTTCCAAGCAAGCGAGCCCTTGTTGTTGGCCTTACGCTGGCTGGTTTTGGAATGGGATCACTTGTTTTCACACCAATACAGACTGCATTTATCAACCCAAACAATGAAAAAGTGGACAGCGTTAAAATGTGAGTAAGAGATTTTTTTACATTGTTATGCTACAGAAATTATTTACGTTTGAACTTTTGATCAAACGTATCAAAATTATGTACCAAGCAGGAAGTACACCATCGTTTGTTGTATACTACACTGTTTTCTTGCAATTGCATCAGTTTTAATTTCGTGGAAATTTTGATCTCTGTAATATGTTAAACATTCTTTTGCGTTGCAATCAATTTGTGGAAGGTGATAAGATTCATACTCCGTCATAAATCAGAACAACTTCAGCCTCTGATAGCAGGTTTCATTCTAGATAGTTTTGCACACAGTCTTCCTGCATGTTTGAATGAGACTGATCTTTCAGAATGTTAAGAGACGTTGCAAGTACTTACACAGAGTGAGTCCATGCCGAGTTCAGCAGAATGTGCAGAAACTGTTGCAGCCTAGGCCAGGTAAGTAGATTCTACGTCTGAGTAAACAAATGCCAGGATATAAGGACCCGTACATTCATAACGTGGCCAACGCTTGACAGTGGGGTATAAACGAACTTCTCAAGTTTTTATTCATTATCCATCAGAGCGTACAAACATCTAGATAATCCAAGAGTCGGCGTACAATATGTTTGCGTGGGCAGTTTGCCTCTATAAGAGGAAAATTCCGTGGCGTTCTCTGCTTAATGGACAAACTTTTTGACTCTTTCTGTAGTGCACTGCACTCGTCCTTCAAGACCGAATAGTTTGTCTTCTTGACTCCACAAGAGGTGCAGTTTGGAAAACATCGTTCTGACCTTTCGTATTTTTGCATTGACTTAGTATGTCTCACCAGCGTGAGGGTCAATTTAATCCCCGACATATATAGTGTCTCAAGCATTCCAATATCTCTCCAAATTTTCCGTTACAAGATAAGAGAACATATGTCCTACATTGTAGCCCTATTTTGCCTTATTTAGCCTTATTTTTCAAAAAATGATAACTGTATCTTCCAGTCGGATAAGGTAGCAAACGGACATAGTTTTGGGACAGAAACTTTGGCTGGGCATACCATTTCTCCGCGCTTTCTTTGTTGTGACAGTACCTCATATCTTTTTCCGGTCGTAATTAAAAACAAGAATATCACCATACCACACCGACCGCTGCGTAGTTTCACGAACTAAACTCGACTGGCCATATACAGGAAAATTGGTAGAATAGGATATTTCACGGCTGATCCATCACTTTCCGTCCTCCTTTACTATTTTATAATCGTTTCATTGGTACCCTTTTTCGGGGCCCACTCATTACGATGAAATAGTTAGCCTGTAACCTGTGCGCTTTCCGGTCAACAGTTTCGAACACCGTGAAGTACCGGCCAGCTCTGGTCTTGGCTGACTAACTACGCTTAAATTTTAACGGTTCATAAAAAAGCTAACGTTTTCCTTGACTGCTTTCGCATAATGATGACGTGCATTTTTATCAAAACTATCGGTTATTAATAATTGGTCTTAACACTATGCTACAGCAAAACCATTGATCTAGGTTTTCCTGTTTGAGACAGCTTTGAGTGCATGTCTCCCCCATCTGCACTAACGTGCCCCATGTTTTGACACCCTCTCTGCACTATTTAGTACTGTGGTTAATGTCCCCGAGTAGAACATTGTCTAGCTGATTCGCTATAAACAGACCACCTTAGTCCAGCAAGACTAGTCGATTATGGTGCCCGTCCTGAGAAAGAGTGACGCATCGCATGTGTGCGCCAACAAAATAGCAATGAAGCAAATAGACGTTTGTGAAGCAGAGGCCTTAGTCAATGAATATCTCTGGAACGAATAGCTTCTGATAGACTGGTATAGCTTTCAAGTCTTTTAATGGTTTTCCTTACCTAATTTAGTGACCCATACTGAGTGATTATGAATCTTTTATGGATTACGACAAGCGGGCGCAGTCTATTTACCAGAATTGAGGCAGGATGATCCTCCTACGTTTGGTATAAAAAGCTTGTTCAGGCTAATGCCAACAGAAATCACGTTGTCCACTTTTGCATGGATTGTCTGATTAGCGTTGGGAGGAGTAAGCTCGTAAAATGCCTTAAGTTGCCCGGACTTTTGTCCCACTTCTTCCTCTCTATTGTGATGTTTTGAAGAAGGCCGTACTTAAATAATGATCATATGGCAACTAAGCTTCAGCTTTTATCACTGGTATTTTGCCACCAGCAATGATCTTGCCCTACACGAGAGCATGGAAATAAGCGCCGACAACGTCTATTTGTTCCCGATTGATGTGAGTGATGTGTTTCACCGTATCGTGTGCTCTTCTCTGGAGAATGTTACGGCAGTGTTTCTGCGGACGCTAATTATCGCTTTCTCGTGGAAATTGTGGGTAAACTTGCCGCATTCCACCAAGCACGTGGNTACACGAGAGCATGGAAATAAACGCCGACAACGTCTATTTGTTCCTGATTGATGTGAGTGATATGTTTCACCGTATCATGTGCTCTTCTCTGGAGAATGTTACGGCAGTTTCTGCGGACGCTAATTATCGCTTTCTCGTGGAAATTGTGGGTAAACTTGCCGCATTCCGCCAAGCACGTGGTAGATGATGTAGTCTGTGGAACAACGATCTGCTAGACACTACCAATCAAAGGACTGGATATTTTACCTTCCAAAATGGAATACAAGAACAAATCCATGAAGACGTCCATGTTTGCATGCGAAGCAACATCAACATCTGCGTCTCCGTCCTGTACCACGCTCTTGTGATTTATGCGTTGCTCCGTGGCTGTAAAAGATGTGCGATGGAATCAAGATGGCATGATTTTTTCGCTCCCATCATGGTCCAAAGTGTTGTTTTTCCCAAAATATCCTCCTCTCCACGGTGGACTGGCAGTCTTGCCCTTAGTAATGCATCCGGCTCCTCACAACCACTTGTGCGTTAACGACAAGCAGTTTCGGCCGAAAAATCCTGCTGGTTGCTGTGGTGGCCATTTCCTTACTCCTTCAGCCAACTTCCCTCAATCAGTTTTTGACCATTTGGTCTAGTTGGATGACTCTGCTGCCACCTGCATTATATGCCATACTTATAACTTTGACACAAGTCGGGCAGATTGTCTGGTTTCATGCCACTGTCAAACCCGAAAGGTCTCATGTGAGTTCCCACTCCATCGCAATTTAGACCATGAATATATACGCGTGCACACACGAAAAACAGAACTCAGCATCATTCTGGGTAGTCGCAGTGTTGGAACACTTGATATTGCCGTGTACAAAACAGAAAGATAATCAGCACTGTTTTGTCAGAAGAACAAGTATATACACTAAAGAATGAACACATATAAGTTTCTACTACATGTGTATAAACATCAGAGGTAGTTAACAACTATCTAAATGCTACAGACGGTCTATCCACATCTAGAAGGTGAAGCAAACTGTCATTTAAAACTTCTTTGCGGATGCGTGTCCCATCGATGTGAAAAGCTCATAGCCATCAGCATTAATCGTTTAGTTCCATCTCTCAGATCATTTGTCATGATCTCCTGAGGTTTTCCACCTTTTCAAATGTAATTTTCATCTTTTGACAGGGTTTTTACAGATCAGAGCTTATTAGATCGCGTACCGCTTTGCCCACTTTTGTGCGGTGGAATACTGCTTGGTTTACAAATCATTGGTTTTGGCTTGATGCGAGAGAGACCGGAGAAGGTAGGACATTTTGTGATTTCATTAATTGTTTCCGCAATATACCAGTTTCAAATCCTAATGACTGTTTTGTCTGTTTTAATTTTACCTTTTGATGCTATTTATCGCACGGTGAACTCCTGTGATTTTTAGTTGTTTTTTTTTTGCTTTTAGACACTGCACTGACATCTAGAAGGTGAAGCAAACTGTCATTTAAAACTTCTTTGCGGATGCGTGTCCCATCGATGTGAAAAGCTCATAGCCATCAGCATTAATCGTTTAGTTCCATCTCTCAGATCATTTGTCATGATCTCCTGAGGTTTTCCACCTTTTCAAATGTAATTTTCATCTTTTGACAGGGTTTTTACAGATCAGAGCTTATTAGATCGCGTACCGCTTTGCCCACTTTTGTGCGGTGGAATACTGCTTGGTTTACAAATCATTGGTTTTGGCTTGATGCGAGAGAGACCGGAAAAGGTAGGACATTTTGTGATTTCATTAATTGTTTCCGCAATATACCAGTTTCAAATCCTAATGACTGTTTTGTCTGTTTTAATTTTACCTTTTGATGCTATTTATCGCACGGTGAACTCCTGTGATTTTTAGTTTTTTTTTTTGCTTTTAGACACTGAAATATTTTTAATTGTCACTGGTCAATGTACTCGCCAACCGAAGGATTCTTGCTTTCGCAACAGGTCACCTCTAATTAAATTATTAAAACAGTTTTTAAGTTGAACAGTAATCAGTATATCCATGTAGATCTACCAACAAACGTCTAAATGGCTCCCTCTTCTGTAAGTCAACTCATCATTCAGCAGCGAAATAAGATAGCTGATGTTTACAGTACTAGATGTTTACAAATGTTTTCAGATGTTTTACGGATGTTTTCCAGATGTTTACAGTGCTTTCAAAATGCTAGACTATGATCACAGCAGTGTGCGAACACTATGGAAAAACAGTTTGTACTTCCTATAAAATCCACCCAGCCTCAGGTACATCTGAATTGCGTGAATTCAGCTTACCTAAACGGGTTTAGTGATTTAATTATCGGAAAAAAACTTTGCTAGCAGTGATTAGAGCAAGTAGGTGCTAGTTTAAGAAATGAGTTATGTCACTGGAAAGAAACGGAGCACACTAGAGCATCCCTCAAGGCTTGAACTCGTTTTCCGCCGCATAAGGACGAAATACAATGCAGCTACGTCGCCAAGCATGGCACCAGTGACATTGAAAATTGCCTCAAAAACACGTTTTTTCGTGTTGGTCTCAGTGCATGGCGTTAAATCTCTCGTTTAATGGATGATTGGCAGAGTTCACCTATCAGACAGGCTGTGCTCTGAAAAGTAAGCACTGTTCGGCATTGGGCCACTGAGACGTAAGGAATTCTCAACCCGTTCACTTAAGGAGCAATATGTAGAGCTGGAAAATACCGAACTATCGGCACTTCACTGCACAGTTTAAGATGATAGAGATACATAAGATGTGGGAGCTGAGAACTACATTTTTTACTCCCGAAACGGTATAATTAGTTAATTCAACCTAAGGCATTCGTCATAATTTCACAAACAGTGGCTTAAAAATGCTGATAAGACGTCTACAGAAATAATAATTTATTCAAATGTTTATCCGCGAAAATCTTCATTGGTACACCAGGTCACACATGAAGAAGTAAACGAAAAATATGATGAGGGAGAGGAGGAGAAACAAGAGGTAAGCCCGCGTCGTCGTTTGAAACTATTTTTCTCCGCTACCTAATCCTGAATTTGTACCCTTTGTATGACGAAACATAACGCGATACCAATTGTACTTTCAGAAATTGAAATTAGCGGAAATACAGTAAGTTGCACAACCCAGTGCCGTAAGATGGTCCGGTTGGGATGGAAAAATTGGTATTTTCACACAGTTCCTGTCTTCCAACTAACATTGCTCACTCCCAATATTCACACTGTCGTGCAGTAAACAAGCGTCAACAATGGATGCTTGTGGGTACTTGGACAGCGGCACTATTCAACATCGTTCCTTTGCTTCAGAATGTTTTGAAGAAAGCTCCGGAGCCGTCAGAAAGCGTAAAATCAGGAAAGGGGGGAATCTGACATCGGTCTGTCCCGAATACTTTGCGGAGCAAAACTTTTCGATACTTGGGAAGAAGAGTTCTGATTGAAAATCTATTCAATGAATCGGATAACTTATCAAAGCGACAACTGCAGGACGATTGGAAAACGGCAACAGGGAAACGAGAAAGCAAATTTTGCGGAGTTTGAAACTATGTCGAAAATCTCTGGGTCGTCTTTTATGGTGGCTCGTGTTTAACGTATGAGCACCTTTGGTTGTTCACATAGCCAGGGTCGCTTCCGTGACTTCTGTGAGATGACTCCACTTCGCCAGGTTTACAATGAACCGTGGCTGACGCGAAACGTTTTTATCGCTTCTCTAGGCGATGGCTTCACTTCGAAGTGACTTGGTTTGTTGGGTTAATGCAGTGCACGGTGCACTGTTAACAAACTCAGCTTGACTACTAGATGACGCAGTTCACTTGTCAGTACGGCTGCGGATGTGCTGCGTTACCGAAAATCCAAGGTTCTGGGTCCTCAACTGTTGTGTAAACTATACAAGAAGTTGTGCGAGAATAAGTAGCATTTTGTGAATACGGAAAGAAAACCTAAAATTACACGGCCACCCACAATTCGAATGCACATCACCAACATCCTTGCCACAATCAACATTGTAGATGCGAACGAGAACTAACCTCTTTAACCAGAAGTGACATTCGACGCTCAAATAATGGCGCTATATCATAGTACAGAATAGTCGCTAGACATTAGGATTAATAGCAATTGACAAAACGGAGGCCTCTATTTTGTATATAACCTCATAAATTGGATGTATTCCGTAAGGCCACAAGGTAAATTGTAGGGCGTAAGTTTTGAGAGAACTCACGGTAAGCCATTTAATAGGAAAATAGACCGTACGCGCGCTCAAAAAAGGCCAGATATCCAGAGGAGCTTAAATCTCCCTCGGGCAACTGAGCTTTCTGGTGGTTATCGCAGGTGTGTGGAAGGAAAGTACAAATATACTCACCATAGTTTGGTTCCTTATGTTCAATCTGGATTATTTATTTTTTAATATTCGGAGTCGCAGAAAAATGTACTAATTGAGAGAACTATATAGTTCTCTCCTGAACTGGGTTCCCATTCCTTGGATCAGTAAATATACAGGGTTTTGATGGTGGATGAATTTAGCCAGTTCCACATGTCCACCAGCAAATCTTAATAAACTTGGATTAATTAATTTGCAATGCACTACTCATAAGGTTACTGAAAACTCCTCGACAGCCCACGGCCGGTTTCACCCTTTTTTGGGCTCATCAGGTAGACGCAGTCCCCAAGTTTTCGTCAACCCTATGTTCTACTTAAAGTAGTTACTTTACCAAAAGTCCACTGTGTACTGGTGCCCCAAAAAGAGTGTCCCACTCAAGCACATTGTCAGCATCAAAACCTCACAAAGACATCGCATCAAGTTGAATCAATATACCATGCCTCTGTCAATGTTTACTTTGTGCAAACCCCTTTGATTTATCCGTTACCCATTGACTAATATGTCACACAAGAAAGGTTAGATGTTCAAGCAGGGTGCCGTCATTAGGCGTTCGGAGGCAGGCATTTCAGATCCGGGATTTGTGGAACTTTGGAATTTATGCGCATTTTCTTCACATAGTGATTCCACCATGGCATCTTGCCTTCTCACAACTGCCTAATATCCGTAAATAGGAGAAGACAGCTTTGATTTTTATCTCATTTGTAAGCAGATCTCCTAAGCGATCAATGGCTATCAGTTTACAAGCGAACAAATAGACCTTGCATTATCTTGATTCATTCAGAGACTTAATTATGTATATTTTTTGGCTTCAGGGAAATCAATATGGCACCCAAGGAGGCACTGACTTGCGTGGATTTCTACCTTTGTTGTTTGATAATGTGCCTCATCGCCGTCCCAGTCACGATAATCTCTTCGGCTTACAAGGTGACGAAAATTTGTAATTAAGCTGAATAACTCTTTGTTTCCGCATGTTCTTTGACTCAAACACAAAATTGTTTCGTTACATAAATTTTTACAGCTTTTCGGACAAGAATACATCTTTGATGATCAGTTTCTATCGGGAGTGGCGACCGCTTCATCGGTATTCAACGCCCTTGGCCGTGTGGCCTGGGGTGCCATCGCGGACAGGGCATCATTCAAGGTTTGTCACAATTCTAAATGGTGGCTGTAGATGTGGTTACGAGTTTAACCCACAAATAATAAGGCCTTGCCTGTTCAACTGAGCCAAGTTAATTGCAGAAACTTTGCACTCGAGCGTTTAGTTTTGGGCGCGGCAGGGAACATAGAACTACGAACAATTGCTATTAATTGCAGAAACTTTGCACTCCGCAGGGAACATAGAACTACGAACAATTGCTCCACCTAGTGAGATGATTACTCCCCCAAACAACTCGCCAAGCATAGTGGAAGATAAGTCTTCTTTGCTCAGGTAAAGTTGTAAAAGTCAAACCAAATGTAATTAATAACGCGCCTGAAACCGTACAATTGCTTTTCATCCTCTCTTGCTGAATTTATTAGCTCAATCGACCCCACAAGCAGCTGTTCAGCAATGGGATTAATTCACACTTAGACAGGACAGCACCACCCATCCTTACATCACAAAAAACCACATCACATGATCAAGTATTGGCTTGCTTATCAAGTAACGACTTCTCAGGTGGAAGTTTAATTGTACTGTAAAATTGCTCCTCCTCTGATCCACTTATAAATCAATTATAGTGTGTGGAGATTTGTTAGTTAGCATGCTTTGACAATTTCAGTAAAAAACGCTTGACCGCGGATGGACATCCACCCTGTTGCACATGGGCGTTACTGATAAAAAAAAGTCACTTTTCATTCTTCAACTTTCCGCCGTTTTGTTGATGCATTCCTCTTTTCCCGAGCTTACTTAGAAGTGCTATTCGGTCTACAGAATAAAAGAATGCTTTGAAGCTAGGGAAAACGGTTACATTTGGTCGGCGATTTATTTGGCGCTTTCGAAGGACTTTACTTCAAGTAACGATGGGATCAATTCAAACCATACCTGGTAGAAGACGTGTCAACAGGATACATTAGATACAAGGTGTTTTGGTTTAGTTGGGAGCAGATATCTCGCCGAGATATTGACTTACATGTGATCCTGTTCCAGGAACTTTGATCTGTCTTTTAGTTAGTTCTCAGCCTAGAAGTAATTATCCCTAAATGAAAACTGAAGGTCTGTGGGTGACCAGTAGCTCACTTGCAGACTTTCTGGAAGATGTTTCGTCCTAGAGGTTATCCATTAAAGCAACAGTCATCAGAGTGCTACCCAAGAGAAGGTAATTCTGTTGGATGTTGGTGACTAGTCAGTTTTTCAAGTACTGATTACGTTGAAATTCGACAAAAGCTCAGTAGAGAGCTAGGATAGCTTGGATTTATGAAGGTTCCTGTTGACAGTGCGCAAATAGTGCTATAAAACAGTCTAACTTTATGCGAGATTTTTAAAGTCCTTTTAGTGTTTTATCGTTACATTAAGAAGAGTTCGGTTGTCTGTTTACCTTGTAAATAATTTACTCTTATGCCAAATGATTATAGATGATTCTGTTTTCTGCTTTGGTTTAGTTTCCGTTGTGCATACTGCTTTCAGTATGGACTGCATTTCTAATCACCTTTCCGCATCTTTATCATGCTGGTGAGGAGGCACTCAAAGGGCTCTACGCGACTTGGGTATTCATTATTTGGTTCTGTCTGAGCGGCGTATTTGTCCTCATGCCAGCAGGCGCAGCAACCCTATTTGGACAGAAATATATGGCCACCAACTATGGAATCATCTTTGCCGCTTTTGTGAGTTGACTGGCATTTTGTATACCATCTTTGAGCTTACCGTTCGCACCATTCCCTCGTGATTTCAGATAATCGAATAATGCCCCTGCTTCATTCACCCACTGTTTTCCGTCTCAGACGACAGAGCTGCCAGATCGTGGTTTTTATTTTTCCATGCTCTTACACTATCACTGTACAAAGATCAATGAACCAAGGAAACCAATAACATCCGGGGGATTTCTATTCCTGTTTGACCATATATTCACGAAGTGAACACGGACAGTCTGTGACCATAAACGATGACAAGTTGAATATATTCACGAAGTGAACACGGACAGTCTGTGAATTCGAGACCCAGTGGTCCGTAACTCAAGTAGATCTGGAAGTTTGGGGTCACAGCGATAGTGAGCTGTGACTAAACTGCCATAGATTACACACGTCTGGTTCGCAAGTTTGGGGGGGGGAGTAACTAGATTTCCTTGCCTAGAAGTTAACGTGTGAAAATGTTGTGGTTGTATAAAGGCGCAAAGCAATGCCTATATCGGCACTTCGATTAGAGACGACAGAATATTCTGGGATTGAGCAGCTAGGTTTGCCTGTTTTATATTTCGTCAAGTTAACCTTTATAATTCTTTGAACGCGTTTAGTTAGCCACCTCACAGTATGACCAGTGTGGTTTTTCTGAAACTAAGTTACAAGCATAATTGTATTCCTCTGAGGAATTCGAATCGTTGAACGCTTACTGGCTAGCTGATGGATACTGACAGGTCCTGACACTGGGCACCTGGAAAGTACCTGTGCAGTTTTCAGTAATGCGACGAGCAAATAGCTTAGACCCATGACATGTGGAAGATTGATAAGGATCGTCACGTCTTCGATCAAATCCAAGTTAATTTGTAGAGATTCACTTGAACAGATTTTGTTCGTCCTCAAGGTTTTATATTATCGCACTTTTGTTTCCTTGGTCGAAGAGCACGTAAACTTTCACGGACTTAACTATCCAGACAGGCTTTTTGTATATGATAACAGCCATTGAAGAGTTGCGTTGCGACCTCAGTAAGACTTCCCTCTCTCTCTTTCATTCCCTTACTATTGATAGTCCTTCGGAAGCCTGCTGTGCGGCTTATTCAACACGTTTTTGCCAGGACACATTCCATATTTGGCACAGTTTAGTGCATGCGCGGCTATCACACTCGCCGGTAAGTTCGAAATCATCCCACACATTTTAATGTGAATGATTCATTGCCAAGCATATTTCGCGCTCTTCACAGGTGCTCCGATAGAGCGTTTACCTCTTCCTAGGAAACCATTGTTGCTCATACAAACTCAGCAGCTTGAGGTAGATGGCTGACAAAGTAACGAAACAAACAAAAGTTTTCGTATGCGTGCGGTCCAAAACATTTCGCTTTCGAATTACCAGTGATTGGTTGTTTAGCGTCTCATTCAAAGTGTTCTTATTTCGTTTGTCATCTGTTCCCTAGTGGCTGCAACATTTTAATATTTGACCGATTTTTGCGAGGCTAAACTGCCAACTTTACAAAGCTGTTTAATTTTATCTTAAAAATTGATTTCCGGTCATTCGACGGATACGCACTCTTACGAGGAAATACTCCTCCCGAAGGAAAAAGTAGTGACCTGAACGAGCATGACTTAATACAAAATGCATCTCCCAGGAGATGTCGAGAACACCCGCCATCGTGGTCTCTCTTTCTGGAATGAACATTGTATAATTCGCCCCTCGCCACCACACGAGACATCGTCAATGTGCGTAGACTCTTCGTGCAAGTCATCGTGTTCTTTCGTTTTAGTTGTCTCGGAGCTTTTATTAAAGTGATTTGGCATCAGATTAAGATGCCTTAATAGGCGTGTGGATCTGCATGACACCTAAAGTGTTGCTCCCTCTAACGAGTAAAGTTATCCGATGATGAATTGCAAGTGTACACCTGGCTTTCTTCTGCCACGATATCCCGATAAACGTTTCCTTAAAAATTGATTTCCGGTCATTCGACGGATACGCACTCTTACGAGGAAATACTCCTCCCGAAGGAAAAAGTAGTGACCTGAACGAGCATGACTTAATACAAAATGCATCTCCCAGGAGATGTCGAGAACACCCGTCATCGTGGTCTCTCTTTCTGGAATGAACATTGTATAATTCGCACCTCGCCACCACACGAGACATCGTCAATGTGCGTAGACTCTTCGTGCAAGTCATCGTGTTCTTTCGTTTTAGTTGTCTCGGAGCTTTTATTAAAGTGATTTGGCATCAGATTAAGATGCCTTAATAGGCGTGTGGATCTGCATGACACCTAAAGTGTTGTAAAATGAATGCTGGCGATTTCGATGTACTTCAGAGGGGTTTATTGCTCCCTCTAATGAGTAAAGTTATCCGATGATGACTTGCAAGTGTACACCTGGCTTTCTTCTGCCACGATATCCCGATAAACGTTTCCTGAAACCCCGATCTCACCCTTTACGTTATCTAGATTTAACTAGATGTCACAATGAGATGTGTTGGATTATTTGCAACTTTTCGAATTTCCACATATTTTGGGATATCTCAACTTGACATCGAGTCACCTTATGAAACATTACAGGAGACGTAACACAGTTTAGCGCAGTACCTTGTGGAAAAACGTTGAAAAACTCTCACCTACAATGCCACAGAAATGAACAGCTCACCGTCACTTGCTATTCGTGTGCTACCAATGGTTATCTCAGCCCCATGTGGGACTATTACCACTATTGCGCCTTCTGGCCCTCAACTTTATACAAGGCATGGGTAGCTAGTTGATCATCATTGATAAACAACTGCCAGTCTCTTACTTGTTTCCAATTTCACATGAAACACTGTTTTTCCCATTTTCAGCACTTCTATGCGCAATATGGTACAAAGACCAGAAAATAAACTGGAGACTTGACATATGTAGAATATGCTCCGACCAGTGTAACCGGTTTCGTAAACAAGGACGGGAATATGAAAAGGAATGTTTGTAAGAGGGAATCGCTTTCTATGGCATTACATGTCTATCTTAATTTGCACCCTGTGGCTCAAATTTTGCCACCCCATCACCATTATTCCCATTCACTTCACTAGTCTACAACTCAGAATATCTCGGTCAGATTTTGTTCACAAAATACCACAAATTTAACCCTTGATTCCGTTTGATGTATCTGAACAAATTTTGCTTAGACCTTTTGATTGAAGATATTTCTTCAAACGATCATGGATAATAAAATCTATTACCTTTTTTGTTCGAAGTGTTCTCTGAAGCAAGTGCTTAGGTATGTAGTTTCTTTATTCCGGCAGCTCCAGCGTCGTGGTGACGAAAGGGCTTTCATGCGTTGAACCGCGGGAGTCTTTGAGTCAAATACGTTCGAAAACTTAGATATATTGCCTTTTGTATGTTTTTCGGCTATTAATATGGTCAGACCCTTGCCACTTAAGCGTGATACCAAAGAATTAACAAGCATATTATGCATAATAATTATTAGTAATCGTTTAGTTGCAACATTCTTTAGGTGCGTAGCTGTCATACCACCCGAAGGAAGTACAAGAGCTGAGATACTACCATATTAACCAACCATGGTTAAATCTAGCTAATGTAATGGGTGCAGTCAGGATATCGTGGCAGAAGAAAGCCAGGTGTATAATAATTATATCGTTTAGTTGCAACATTCTTTAGGTGCGTAGCTGTCATACCACCCGAAGGAAGTACAAGAGCTGAGATACTACCATATCATATTACCATGGTTAAATCTAGCTAATGTAATGGGTGCAGTCAGGATATCGTGGCAGAAGAAAGCCAGGTGTACACTTGCAATTCATCATCGGATAACTTTACTCGTTAGAGGGAGCAACACTTTAGGTGTCATGCAGATCCACACGCCTATTAAGGCATCTTAATCTGATGCCAAATCACTTTAATAAAAGCTCCGAGACAACTAAAACGAAAGAACACGATGACTTGCACGAAGAGTCTACGCACATTGACGATGTCTCGTGTGGTGGCGAGGTGCGAATTATACAATGTTCATTCCAGAAAGAGAGACCACGATGGCGGGTGTTCTCGACATCTCCTGGGAGATGCATTTTGTATTAAGTCATGCTCGTTCAGGTCACTACTTTTTCCTTCGGGAGGAGTATTTCCTCGTAAGAGTGCGTATCCGTCGAATGACCGGAAATCAATTTTTAAGATAAAATTAAACAGCTTTGTAAAGTTGGCAGTTTAGCCTCGCAAAAATCGGTCAAATATTAAAATGTTGGCAGCCACTAGGAACAGATGACAAACGAAATAAGAACACTTTGAATGAGACGCTAAACAACCAATCACTGGTAATTCGAAAGCGAAATGTTGCACCACTAGGGAACAGATGACAAACGAAATAAGAACACTTTGAATGAGACGCTAAACAACCAATCACTGGTAATTCGAAAGCCAAATGTTTTGGACCGCACGCATACGAAAACTTTTGTTTGTTTCGTTACTTTATCAGCCATCTACCTCAAGCTGCTGAGTTTGTATGAGCAACAATGGTTTCCTAGGAAGAGGTAAACGCTCTATCGGAGCACCTGTGAAGAGCGCGAAATATGCTTGGCAATGAATCATTCACATTAAAATGTGTGGGATGATTTCGAACTTACCGGCGAGTGTGATAGCCGCGCATGCACTAAACTGTGCCAAATATGGAATGTGTCCTGGCAAAAACGTGTTGAATAAGCCGCACAGCAGGCTTCCGAAGGACTATCAATAGTAAGGGAATGAAAGAGAGAGAGGGAAGTCTTACTGAGGTCGCAACGCAACTCTTCAATGGCTGTTATCATATACAAAAAGCCTGTCTGGATAGTTAAGTCCATGAAAGTTTATGTGCTCTTCGACCAAGGAAACAAAAGTGAGACAATATAAAACCTTGAGGACGAACAAAATCTGTTCAAGTGAATCTCTACAAATTAACTTGGATTTGATCGAAGATGTGACGATCCTTATCAATCTTCCACATGTCATGGGTCTAAGCTATTTCCTCGTGGCATAGCACTTCCGTGATCTCGAGTGGAAAAATCCTGTGATTTCCCCGGTTGCTAATCCGTGCAGTCAAATCGACTGACGGTCGCTGTGCGCACGAAGGTGGTGATTAAGTGAGGTTGTGGTATGGGATAAAAACTGGTTAATACGGGATATGCAATGGACCCCTCTGATTGCATATGTTGATCGTTAATCGAGATTAAGCGCGGCGCAGTGTTATTTCTCAAAACAAACTATCTACGTTTAACTATCACGCTGTTTTTATTCATTCGTGGCATCCAACCGGTCACAGATCCTTTGGGATGGAGCAAGCGCAGTCGTTAAAGCAAGGACGTACTGACCAGTGGATCCGTGGCTCGGACTCGACTGTTCATGGTCACTACTTTGAGGTATGACAACCAACGATTTCCAACAAACGGAGAACGAATGATACAAAGTAAAGCAGAGCCAGTGAACCAATGAACCGGTCATGAGTGGACATATTAGGATCTCTAATGAAAAATGCAGAAAGCGACAAGTAATACAGTTTTTTCTTCAATCAAAATCCGTTTTTGCATTAAGAAGCTAATATTTCCTCGGACTGACTTGCGGGACTAAATGTCGGGTTCTGCTACATCGGTTGTACGAAGCGAAACACTCCGCTGTGCGAATTGGAAAGGGGAATTTCGATGAGGGTACCAAACTCAGGTCCTTGTCAAGATTAGCCGTTTTATCATCCTCTTTACTTCAATTACATACAACATTAGAAAAAAGGCTGAATTTCATCTCCCCAGATCTTGCCGCACATCGTCGGCTGCGGGGATTGCATTACGTAACATTTATGGAACCCAGTCAACTACAAAAAAACGGTAAATGTAAACAGCCGGCCATGTTAACTCGGGCTTAACTATTGACCAAACCACTGCAGAGCTATTTTCACAGATTATTATATAGATTTGAATTAGGCTAATAATACTGAGGGTTCTTTGACCAAATGAATGTTAATCCCCGAAACCGTCCTTATGCTAGGCTGACGTTTTAGTGATTTAGGTAGCGTCTGAAACGGAATGCACGTCGGCACAGAAAGCTTTTGAAACATTTTCGGTCTTTGTTCGATGTCCAGGTGTCCAAAAAGTAGTCTACCGGAATTCGTCTAGAGCCGTTTGTTTCCGTAATTATTGGGCAATTAGATAAATCAAGTGCCAAAGACACGGTTCAGTAGATTTCCAATCCAAGAGTACCAACAAGTCTTGCAAAATCTTGAACGACTACCTACCTGAATCATGTCTTCCTGACCGGAATATGGCAGAAATTCAACGGTTCATTTCTTAAGGATATGGTGCCATGGTCCCAGAATGCACAACTAGTAAGTTATTTCGTCATGGCAGTGTAAACAGCAGCGCCTCCTGAACAGAACACGTGGGAACCAGAGATGTGCTGAAAGTCCTGATAAACCTTCTCTTAAGAAGTTTGACCAAAAATAGGTCGTGACGTGGCCTGTATACAGCTCTAGTCAATCTGAGCTTATCCGCGGTGCACAACTAGCAAGTTATTTCGTCATGGCAATGTAAACAGCAGCGCCTCCTGAACGAACACGTGGGAACCGGAGATGTGCTGAAAGTCCTCATAAACCTTCTATTAAGAAGTTTGACAAAAATAGGTCGTGACGTGGCCTGTACACAGCTCTAGTCAATCTGAGCTTATCCGCGCTCTCCTACCTGAAACTTATGTAACTCCTGGCTAAGCCATGAATTCTGGAACTGCTGGTACCTGTTGATTTAAGGATATCACACTAGATTTAAAAAATATCATCCTGCTGTTTTTAGACAACTTGTCAGTTGCCGTTTCATTTCGTTCGTTTCGCACTTGGTACTTCACAAAACCTGAAAATCGGGTGCACCACCGACAACGTCTCCAATCTTACGAATGTATTCGCTTTACTGGGTAGAATGTCAGCTGCGCGTATTTGTAATTGGTATCGATAACATATGGTTACCAGACTTGACTCAGACCTTTCGAATTTCCCTTCCCGTCGTTGTCCTCAAATCCTGAGTTTGTGCAATAAAGTTCCAGATTCATACTCGGATACCCATTGTTTCTGATTCTAGCTATGTGTGGATCCGCTCATCACTAGATCGCACACTGGAAAACTAAATTTATGAAACCTATTATCACGGAACCAACCCAGTATAGTTTACGCGACAAGGTTCCAATTTGTTCTACTAATCGAAAATCCAAACATATAAGCACAAAAAGTTTTTTGTGGGTGCATATCCCCTGTTCATCAATATGCTCCTAGTTGACAATGTTAACTTTCTGCACGTCTGAACGAAAATCTTCAAATTTCGCTTACAGTTGAATTTCTGAAAGATTTCTGCTCTGATGAACAGTAAAAACTGAATACATGTTTAACCGTGACCTGCGTCGACAGAAGGATGACTACCCTACCCAGCCCTCTACCAGTGGAGATGTACATGGTCATACAGAACCATAGCTCATGTGGGTTGTTGTTGGCGAAGCCGTAACGAGGCAGTTGGAAAGCGCATTTTCGGTTGTGCAACGGGTACTTCCATTGAAGAATGTGTCCAGCACCAGAGCTGCGTTGGTTGGGACATGTTTTGCGTATGCCGAACCATCGTTTGCCGAAGAGGGTGCTGTTTTCTATGCCAAATTCAGAGTGACGTAAACAGAGAGGTTGCCAACCCTTGACTTGGTAGAGGAGTATGAAGGAGATCACGAAACGCTTGGTGCTGTCGGTGCTACTCGCGTTCCAGGATGGGGACCGCGTGATCCTCACTGTGTCTCGTTGGAGACACTACAAGATATGGCTGCCAACCGATGTCAGTGGCATTCTTGTTGTCAATTTCCACTTAGATTGCATGAGTGAATGTCTGGAGGTGTAGGCACCTCCGAATGACTGGTAAACTAGCACTAAGTCCCTTCCCTGTCCACCTTTACTCTTTTCTTTACAATAAGACTTTACATTAATCATGGTTGCACGGCAGTGAAGCATCGGTGTTGAACACTGATGTCATGCTGTCGATGATGATGATGATGACAGGAATGTAGGGGTTGAGTGCAAACAACCCGCCCGTGTTCTAACTGCACCGATAATATTTATCGCACAACCTGAAACGGATGAGACAGACCAAATGGTTGCAACTTTTACCACCGCACAACATGAAAAAAATGTGTGGGTAGCAAACACGAAATTCTAAGCGCGGCTCAGACCGATGCCATTCGTCTTCACCATTCCGACCTGTGTAGTATGCGGTCTGTGCATATATTAACCCACACAACGGTACTCAGTGCCCAACCACCAACCCATCGCTACGCTCTACCACGCACTGATGATGTCACCTTGATTGGTGATGAAACGTTCACAATCGAATTGCCCATCTCAGCGAGTGAATCAACGGCCATCTACGCTACCTGAGCTACCAACATTCTTTCCAATAGCAACTATCACAATGTATCAGCCAGATCCGTCAAATGTGACAGGATGAAGGGAGGTTCAATAGTCACTGATTTTGGCCTTTTGACTATTCCGCAAGCTATACGCTAAAACGTTCTTCAGCTGCACAAATACCATTCTGGTGCCAGTCAACACTACATTACCTACACAGTCCGTAAAATACGGAGGGCAAACAACTGAATAAGACAGTTCAAGAAATCTGTGGCAATTTCAAGTGATTCAGGTACGGGGAGAAAGATCCTGTCGAAGCTTCGTTGATTTCGAGACCGAATATAGCAGTTCGCTGCGGAGTATGGGGGGATTAATTATGTGATTTTGAGACGGGCCGTATTTGTACGACTGAAGATA
This sequence comes from Opisthorchis viverrini, assembly GCF_000715545.1. Classification (NCBI taxonomy): domain Eukaryota; kingdom Metazoa; phylum Platyhelminthes; class Trematoda; order Opisthorchiida; family Opisthorchiidae; genus Opisthorchis; species Opisthorchis viverrini. The sequence continues at coordinate 109,154 of NW_008751839.1, forward strand.
AACATTCAGACACCCAGTATGAATGACTCATTTACTGATGACTTGCATTCAATGACAATACTATTGAATCATGCTCCGGGGATCATCGAAGACAATCCAGCACAAATAACGCAAGCTGGAATTTGACTGTTGTTTATTGGCCTTTGTACACACTAATCAGAGTTCTGATATGCAAATCAAAATCGTAAGTAATTGTCTGATATTCGGACTCATCAAGCAATATACTTTTTCATGATCAGCGACGTCCAAAACGACACAGAGAAGTCGGTGAATCGTTTGATTTAACCTGTCCTTTGCAGTGGACCACCAGAATGGACCAGACACAACGTAGTCGATTCCGTATGGGAGGTGGGGCCGGTGTAAATATTTGATGCACAATTTGGAGCTCTCCAAACGAATTTTTTTGAAACTATACTTTCGTAAATCACCTCAGTTAATGGCCGTTACAACAGTGAACACAGTAGCCGCCTATCAAGCTGAAGACTCGTTTCGACACTTGGGGCTGTTGCTTAACCGGAAATTACATGCGAAACAAAGAAAAAACACTAAATGAACTTGATATTCTTACAACTATGTGATTCGAGATACAAATTTCCAACCGTTCTCTGTGATTTCATGAGGCGTTCTTCAGTATGACGCAGATAAATTTGCTAGTTAGGCGGGACAGCATGTACCTTTTATCTGTGTTGCTCATTTTCTCTGGTTCCCAGTAAGGCCATCGGATTCAATGACTTCCGCTGAATACCTGAAAACACGGCACACCATAGCTTGGTCTCTGCCTTTCTTGATCTATAGAGCATATCTGGTACCATCCTGAACCCTTTACATTCATTAACAGTTAACTGTTCTGTGTCCTTACTAGAGCACCAATCCCGGACGCATCCTACTGGCAAGCAACCAGTCTGTACGGGTTAACTATTTTTGTTCAGAAGCTTGATTCTTACACGCGTTTGGATCGCTTTGTCCAGTCAAGCAAGCGAATATCGGCCAACGTTAGCTAATCTTACGATAAGAGTTTTGTTCCTACCAGTGTGTCAGTTCATGCAGGTGATATGTCTGCCGATCGACGTTCGAGCTACTTCCACAGGCGAGCCAGCGTTCATATTAAAATGTTATCTGTGAGGATAAATGGATTGAGTACAGTGAAGGATTCGGTAGCTTCAGGGTCATGATACAGCTAACAACAGTATCATATTAACATATATATATATATATATATATATGCAACAGAAATGTGGAAAACAATTCAGCTAGTTCCATCTCAGAAAGCCTGATAAACAGGGCTCAAGATTCCGCTTGAAAATTAACATTGGAGCCAAGCAGTCGGATATCTCAGTACACGCTTGTAATCACCGACGTAACACAATATAATTATGGAGTCACGTGGCCGTTCAGGGGCAGTTATCAGATCCCTGTGGGTTTGTCATATAACGTTCGATGAGAACCAGATCGAACTACAGGCATAAAAACACTTCCGATAAGAACTGAAACCCACACGAAGGGACACCGCAGTCCTATTGTTACCTCCGATTGATTCATTTTCAGACCACTGAGTGGTTGTTCACGGCGTGCTGGATCCGTATTGTATTCTGAAGGCATAACACGGCTTCACTTGTTCTCGCTGGTTGAAGGCAAGCAGTGTCGGTTATTTACACCAGGTTTCGCTCGTATTAGCCATCATCAGTTAGCTCAAAAAACGATGTAGTACTTATCTCCACGAAAAAACATCTTTCGGGGATTCCAATGTGTTTTCTCGCCATGAAAAATAGTTGAGCTTGGGGTAAACCGAAGTAATGATCCCAGTGTCTGATTCACCATGAAGTCACATGTTTTTACTTACATTGATTGATTGATTGATTGATTGAATGGTGATACATCACGAGGATGTTCTCTTGGGGGAAAGTTACGACTACTGAGAACCCGAACAGTAGACGTGATACATCACGAGGATGTTCTCTTGGGGGAAAGTTACGACTACTGAGAACCCGAACAGTAAACATTCATTGGTATTTCCTATGACAGCCAGTTTATTTACGATTGGCTTTGTAGTTGTGTGAAGATAATGGGGGCAATATTGTTTGTGCTATTAGAGAACTACAATAAATTCAACCTAACCTCGGTCGAACAGAATCATTTAATGTTGTGATAAAGTGTCAGCCACAACGTCGATATGACAGTCAGCCAATAACTCTTTGTCACAGACACAGGTCTGTCAAAAAGCTGAAAACAAGACCGGAGAAAAAACTGAAATATTGTTTTCATGAAGATCTGTATTTTCGAACCCCAGCTGCATCTTTCTATAGAGAATTTAACGAATACTACAGCCTTCGAGGAGACTAAACCCGCTTTTTGCGACGCACTTGATAAGATGGACCGTCTGCCCGTATATCCGGTGCATTATGCTGCCGATTAGCTGCTTTTCCCCGAAAGCATATGAAATATCAGGTAAGAAATGATCAAACAATGGAAACGGTCACAACTCAATTATCAGATTCTAATCCGAATTGAGGAACTATAAGCTCCGAATTCCGCCGAAACCAGCAGGCTGGAGCAAACGATTTTCGGCTGAGAAGCTACGAGTT
>NW_008751839.1:115922-139431 GCF_000715545.1 Opisthorchis viverrini
GGTCACAACTCAATTATCAGATTCTAATCCGAATTGAGGAACTATAAGCTCCGAATTCCGCCGAAACCAGCAGGCTGGAGCAAACGATTTTCGGCTAAGAAGCTACGATTTAGCTACAGTAGTCCAGCGGCTGCTGACCTCTAGAGGTGTTTTTGGTATAAGTCAGTCATATATAAATATATGTATATATATATTTTTACCCACTGAAACGCAACAAACAGACAAGTATCAATGATTATTTGGTAGTCAATTAAGTGACTGTTGAACTGTTCCACGATACCGGCAATCGGCCTACAGTCGTTTCGTCAACGTCCGAGACAAACTAAATGCGCACCTGGGTGGGTAAGCCCTGCCTTCTTGCTTGCGCCTATATAGGTCGGAAAATAATCTTTGAACTCACACCTGATTGGTTGGTCATAATCAACATAACCTGGAGTCCGATTGGTTCGTTTGGTATTAGTACTGCTTCGTGGTCTGTGTCCGGTTTGTCCCTTGAATACTTCCCCGCTGTTTATCCTTTCGTGTTCTGATTGGTTATTCAGGATACGTACTGCATTCCGGTCCAAAATTCCGGTGTTTGAATGGTTGGTTGTGTACTTCCACTTTTAACAGTTTACTGTCTTCATCCATACTGAACCACTCCCAAATAGCGGTTTATTTTCTGGGGCCTGTGTGGCAGCTGAGCATGACCTCATTGCAGCGTTCCCATTATTTTCGCCAGTTTGGTCTCCGGATTAGCTTATCCGTGGGGATAACTGTAATTTCCGTTTCAATGAATTTGTTATCTTAACCTGGGTGCTATGTTGGCGATTGGTGAGGAAAATTTTGCAATCAAATTACCCAGCTGGGCGAACAAACCAACGACCAGCTATTTTGTTCTGGGTCTATTGGTGTTTTCTTTGATTTCTTATTTTGCCCTCAGTTTGAGAGATCTGCGGTTCCTTCGCCCTCCTGGGTTGACGAAATAGGTTGATCTCAGTGCGTCTTTTAATACTACATCCGCGTAAATACGTGTTTATTTACTTGGTTGGAGATATTGTGGCTCTCTCGAAAAATGTAACTCGGACAAATTGGCACAATCAAGACAGAGCAAAACTACTACATTCTCGCATATCGGAAATATTTCCAAGATGCCTGCAAGTATACATAATACGACTGCGTGATGTAAAGGTGAATTACAGACCTACGAGCATAATGAAAACCGAAGGTGAAAGCCGATGCAAATACCGATGATATCTACAAGATTCAATACATAAACTGTGACAAACGTTAGGCGGGGCAAACCGGAAGACAAGGATTAAGGGACAAGTTGACCAATGGGACGCAGGAAGTGCGCGCCGTGACGCAACGCAGTACATGATCGTACCAATCAGAATACAAGTGAGAGGGGTATGAACAGGCAAATAGGTGTATTGGTTTGACTACCAAAAAGCTACTTTACTAGGAGTATACAATATTAAAGAGGTCAGATGCATCAGCATCACCAAGAATTCTTCTCTTTAAAGTACTCCCTGAATGGCCCAGGTTAGCGAATAAACAATAATCCAGAAATCTTTGTTCGAACAGTTCTCACATATAATAAAATTCGAGGATAGTCTGAAATGTTCTGATACCAGAGTTGGTACATGAAACTCGCGAAGGACCGCTAAAGCGGGTTTTGTAATTTATGCCTATTCGAACAAAAACGCTTATGCAGTTGACGTTATAATGGAAGCAAAAAAAAGTGTAATAAATCCTACAGAGGTTATATATTATAGCTGCTCTTAGCGAAACACAAAAGCTCCAACAAGACGATAGGATCTGCCCACCCGAATGCGCACGGATGGTGCCTACCCTGATTATGATGAAATTTTAGAATTCGGTGTTGATCTTCATCCACTGTCATTCGTTGTCCTGATTACATGGACGACGAGAAAAATCAACGAGCGTACCATGGTGGTCAATTTTCGTGCAATAAAAGGGTGAAATGATTACGAGATCATGTTTTAGAGTTTGTTGGGAATTTTCCGGTAAGCACGCACTATTTAGGCTGCATGTGTTTTGGACGGGGTGACTAAAATGGCAAGAGAAATGATTTCTAAACATAAACTAAGACGTGACTTTATCAGGAGTTGCATAAGTCTTGGTAAGCAGACACATCAATGATAAAGACCCAAAGCCCCTCACTAGTTGATTTAAAGTAACTTGGAGCGTCAAGTTCAGTTATGTTTCATCAAATTGGATGAATTCAATGACGCCGGTTAGAAGTACTCAGTGGATTGCACGTAAACTCAAGTCAGTAAAAATTTCTTCGTGATATAAAGAGAGCACGTGAGCTTGTCTTCTCATCGTTCAAAGATGAGTTAACTGTGCACCCGTTACCTGCTAGAGTAAGCCGAAAACCCTGTGATTCGCAACAATCTCGTTTGGACAGTCGCATTCTCCGCTGGCGTGCTTAGTTCTGGCCCCTGACTAGAACAGTGCCTGGAAAGTTGAATCGCGTACGTGCACGTCAATGATATACATTCTTTTCCACTAGTACTTGCTGATCCAACTGAATTAGCATTTCCGAATGGATGAACGAATCCACTCAACTTCGCTTTGAAGATGCCACCTCGATTGGTGGTGAAACTATTGGAATCCAGGTACCAAGCTCGGCCAGTAAACCAATAGTCAACCGAAAATCTTGTTGGCTTAGCCAACAGCCGTAAGGATCCCTCAGGTGCTGTCCTGGTTGTGATGACTGTTTGTCGTGCCTGTGAGAAATTTCCATTAGGGTAACACCAGGTTTTCCTGTGCAGCCAAATTGTGAATAGTTCCTGCGTCAATATCAGTTGCATGCTCGGATTGCAGGCATTTGCATGTGTCCCCTTCTGTTTCACATGAAACAAGATGGATCCAGGGTTTTTAACGGAAACGCCTGTGCGAACACCTTCCAAGTTGATGTATTTGTGCTGACAAAGCTGTCGGAGCGAATTTAAATGCAATATATTCCCTCAAGGCTTGCTGGAAACAATCTACGTGTGAGTCAGCTAAGAACAGTTAAATCAATCACGTTTTTAGCACCACAAAACTAGAAACGGTTTACGTACGGAGTTCACCTATACATCATTCATACATATAGTTGTTTGTTGCATCCTTCTTTAATAAAAGTCTGGTGGAATGGACCCATAATGGCTACACAATCAAGCACTACTTGAAAACAGGTTTCGATCAAGCAACGTATGTTTGGTTACATAAAATTAACCCCACAGAACCGACTCACTCTAAACCATCGCTTTCCAAATTGTTCGAACATATGCAAATGAGAGACCCGAAAAGAGCAACATCAGTTACATCCTGACACACACTATCGGGATGAAGTCCTTGAGAATGAAAATTAACTCTCCACAAAGTGGCCTTGAGATGACCGACTGATTTGACGGATGTACAAACCAACTGATATCCGTTTTACTGGTTTTAGACAACGTTTTGACAGAAGAGAATGACGTTTAAATGCTCCCTGGTAAAGCATACCATTCCGAGGGATTTAGCAAACTAAGGCTTTTGAAAAACCTTCGCTAACTGAAAAGCCTGGTTGTTAGGTAAGACTTGATTCACTGTGAAAAGATGCCACATCTGTTGATCAGTTTTTTGGCTCACAGTCCATGCACCGAATTACAGCTATCCCAGTTGTAACAATTTCATTCACCGCGGACGAGAAGAATGAGGGACTGAGAGCCCCGCGTTGAAGGCCATGGTTTCATCCATTCATTGACTATAAATGGATCTTTGTCTGCATGTCAAGAAGTGGGGGCTACGAATTTCAGGCAATGGCTGTGGTGCAAGACCATTACTGACTGCCTGTTAGGATCTGTCACATTGGTATCTACATCACTCTTGCTTACACAATCCTCGTACAGTCCTGGCTTGAATATCAGCAGCGATAGTCACTGGACCGGAATTTTGCGAATAGCCCTGAAATCACCAAAAATGGTTCAATCAAGGACCAACACCGGCGCGTGCTTACATACGTAACACACCTATTGCCCCCTCCCTTTAACCAGTAACTCTCGTGTTTTTCCATTAAACGCGTTTACCAACCGAATGTGCCACAATTCCCGGTTTCATTGACACGAGTTCTGAACTTTGCACATCGGCTTTGCTGAATCGCTAGTAATGGACGAGTTTTGCTTGAACACATTCTTCCCTAATTGCCCGATGCTCCCACTAGAATGATTTGATCAGCTGATTGGCTCCTGAGTACTATTTTTTTCTAGGCCTTCTCAGATGTTTCATAGGCTTTCTTGCACAAAAGATCAAAAAGGCAGGCAAATGTAATACCGAATGTACGACAACTTCACCGCACATCGTGGCTCTTTTGACGACTGCGGTGGGTGGAAAGTCCAGCTACAGGTGGAAGGAAGAAGGCCTTCGCTGCAGAGCTGTTTATTAGGGAATCACCAACTCCAATATGCATCTTGTTTACAAAACTGAATATCCATCTTCTCATTGAACGCGTCTTCCTAAACTTTTCTGGATATTCAATGACTGGTACTCGAATGCAAGCAAATGCTACAAAGCGACTCAAACGCTAGCAAAGGCTAAAAATCGACTCTACAAATTCCGTAATAGATCTCACTTTTCAACAGACGCGAAGCGGATTTATGAGAAAACATACTACTCCCATGCCTCAGTAGTAGGCTTATGAGCGCAGCAACAATCGTTTTCGCTCTGCTCGGAATTTGTCTCACTTTGCTGTCATATTTTGCTGCTGGTAAGGTCGTCAAACAGAACATCGAAACTTCACTAAATGGCAGGAACAAAGGCAAACAATTTAATAAACGGCTTCGTTAGCAATCTGTTTCTGTATTCACATTTCACATTAGACTTGCTAAACCCGAGGTGTGGATCGCTCTTTGAAGAGCCATCGGGCTACTGTTGGATGAACTTACACCGGCGTGGTTCAAAGATGGCGTGCCTTTAGCGAAATACACTCACTTGCAAACTAACTTGGTTTCGCGAGGGACTCACCTAGAACTCTGATGAATATCTCGTTTGTGGTGTTTCCAGGCAACTGATTGTGCTGCACCAGGCTATCTCATGTTTCAGTCGCTACGATACTTCAAATATCGCGATACATGTATATATTTGTATTGTAATGTACTACTCATAAGGTTGCTGAAAATCCATCGACAGCCCACCACCGGTTTCGCCCTTCTCGGGGCTCATCAAGTTCTTCAAAAGAAAGTATACAGGCTGAGTACTATTCCGAGTAAATTCACCTAAACCATGATGTTAAACCACTAAAAACGTTTGGTACACCATCTTATTATTGTCCATTGATAGAGGTCTTTTGTGGAGTGGTCTTCGGACCCGAATGTTTCCGCACTAGAATGCTAAATGTTAAAATGTAGTCGATTATTTTCATGTTCAATGTGTCGGGCAATCCAGCTGGAACTTCAGTCATCAGGACTATTGATTTTAGCGTCTCGCAAAACCAGATTAGTTTTTAAGTTTCGCGCTAATTTCGTGCAATTTGGTTTCAAGTAGAACATAAGGTTGACGGAAACTCGGGGACTGCGCCTACCTGACGAGCCCCAAGAAGGGCGAAACCGGTCCTGGGCTGTCGACGAATTTTCAGCAACCTTATGAGTAGTGCATGGCGTGTCTTGTTTAAATAAGGCTGGCATCAGGGTGCGTTAGAACAATGTGTTGTCAGTCAGTCATCTTAACCTAAGTAGAAAAAGATACCCGGTAAGACTTTTGCAAACATAGGGATTTATGTCCCACTCCAGTTGTAGTTCGATTGTTAACTTCAGTAATACTATGACGTTTGATCTTATCACACGAGACACAACTCCGAGAATAGCTGAGTGAATTTCAACCAAAAAGGTGATGCATGGACCACATATCCGTATGACACTGCACGCTTGGGCAGCCTACCGCAAACCGTCGACTAGTTGTGGTGGTTTTCTCCAATATCAGACGGGCATTCGAATATGTGGATAGGTTGACTCTGCTTCATCCTCTTGTGACGCCCTTGAGTGTTTAAAATATCCGTCGTCTCCAGTGTATCTAGTTTTAGCTCATGATTATTCCCGCATTCATTTGCTTCCTGCGTCCATGTACTTTTAACCACCCCTTGTTCTGCCCATCTGTGCCTGCCAATCACTTTGCCGCAAAGGCCGTCCATTTCGACACTTTTGTAAGCGCATGCGTATCTGGGTATGAATTTGCGCAGCTGACCTACTTACGCATGCGCGTTCGTGTCCCGTTCGCCAAGCCCGAGTTCCGTGTGATCGGACCGCCAACCAGAATCACGAGCCTGTCGTCGGAAGGGGCAACCGCAACCCACACTACTGAGCCAACATTCCGCCAACCGTGTGTGCGGATGTTGACACTAAGTTGTGCCGATCATGTACAGAGTTGTGCTCTTGTTGACTGTACGTACGTGGACAATTGTATAAAAGTTGCCGTTGGGTTTCGAATTCACTTCTTCCTTCTGATATTCGGGATTGTCGAACCTACGCGTCATTCAAAGTTCCATATCGGGAACCTCAACAAGCCCTTACTTCTAGACCTAACGGAGCTTCAACTCAGCTATCCTGTTTTTTCATAGCAAGCCGAGTTCGTCAGGTTCCTCCCCTATCTCTACTCTCGTCCAGTTCTAACACCACTGAATAAAAGCTCTAAACTAACCCAAACATGGGCTTAGGAAGTTGTGAAGACGTGCATTTTGTGGTTGACAGTGCACTGTGCAGTATGTGATCTCTTTGCCCTATGCCGTCTACCAAAAACAGTTTTGCTTATTCGACTTACACACACATTTGAATGCCAATTTGGTTTTGACGGGACCAAGGGATCCTTCTCAAGTGCACCAGGCCGCCTCATGTTTCACCTGGTACGATATTCAAGATATGCCAACATATTGTACAGACGTGAGTCTCCTATCAAAAGGAAATTGGTGTGCAGATGAATTTCATGCAACTGGGGTTCAAATAGTACATATGATTGACCGAAACCCGGGGTCGGCGCTTACCTGCTGAGCCCCGTGAACAGAGAAACCTGTCGTGGGCTTTTGCAGCGTTTTCATCAACCTTACGAGTAGTGTTTAAAAATATACCTTTTTGTTTATCCTTTCAAATCCTTGGTGCAGAAAGGTATGTGAGGAGGAGATCGTGATGTGACGAAGGGTTCCTGTCATGAAAATGTTGTCACCTAATTAATCGGACAACCTAGCCAACCCTTGTTTGTTACTGTCAGGGGAGAACTTGTGTTGAGTGGGGTCTGCAATCCAACTGATATTGTCTTGCTACAGCATGGAAGTTACATGAGTTTGTTTCGGTAGTCTCTGAATATCGATATGTCGCTTAATAAAACCTTCGAAACAAGTGTCTAACCTTTCTCCTTCCCACCCTACTGAAGACTTCTTCTGCGGTTGTGTCGCAGTTTCCACCATTTGCGTGCTGGTTATCGTGCTAATGATTGGCTCATTCTCGAAGTGAATATTTTCCCTCTTTCCGCGTCTTATTCCTATCTAAAGCTGACCTGCAAATGGACAATCTGCACAACAAGGAAGTTGGATCAGGTATGAAATGCTCAAATGTTCTGAAAGATTTCAGCTCTTCGAATAGGGTGTATTTCTGGAACTTCGTGGCGTGCACAGGGCAAGGTCGGTTCGTCGGATCACTGGATACTGGATCACTGTGATACGATGCCCAAGTGAAAGCATCAACAAAGTATTAGGAGAACCAGCTCCGAACGTAACGGGACTATATAACAGCCAACGAAATAACCGTTTTCGTTGAGACAGATTTGATTGTTTGTTCTTCGATAGTCCACTTTTTGACCCGCTTTTACGCGACAGTGATCAATAGGCCGGCCGGTTCGCACGTTCACTGACTTTTTCTGGTTTGACCAAGCGCACCAGGCGATCAAGCGGCTATCCAGACCGGAGTGCGTGGTAATTAGAAGGCATTAGGGAGACTGTGGTCCACAACAAAAGTTAAATTCATTCTGATTTCCCTATTAGGTATCCAAGGGAAATTGGAATGATTTAACATTGCGGTTTCCTACTGATGATGGACGTCAACACGGGGGTCATTCTGATATTCCATTAATAAACGATTGCATTAGTCTTTAAACTGTGCAACTCTGTAACACTTAGAACGATCCTCGCTATAAATGATTCCCGCCTAATGATGAATTCTCCCCTAGGATTCTCCTAGGATCGGCAGAAAATCGCTGAACTGGACAACACGTGAAGCGTCTTTCTCCCGGAATGACTCATTAGTGCTCAAGATCTCATATCCTTTCATCATGACTGTCTATGTTAGGAGAACAGTTCTAAATTGCAACTGTCCAAACGAAGCTGGAGGGATCCGGAGCGAGAAGCGGAAATATACTACTCATGGGTGAATTTGAAATGACCAGTATATATATTTACATATCAGACACGACCAAGTAAGCGAGTCTGCATCGCCAATGGTTAATTAATCCGTCAGTATCACACACACATAACAAGCGCTTGCCTAATTTGGTGCGGGGAATCGCTTTGGCTTAAGTACATCACTTGGCTGTATTTGGTGCGAACCGTAGTTTGATTCTTGCATCATATATGTCTCTCTGGCAGACAGCACCTTTGTTGAGTTCTTACGCCAAATGGTAACAGTTATTTCAGTTTGGGGAATGCATCCCCAAAGTCATAAGTTAGACACGTACCTCAGAACGATACAGAGTAATCAGTTTTCAGACCACACATCCATTGAAGGCATGTGCTGACTGAGGCTTTGAAATTACTTTTCACTCGATGGAAGGTGCGATTCTAGTCTTTTGTCTGAAGTTGTCCTATTTTGTAACGGTCTCTTATTTTTCATGCTTCTGTGTGAGAGTTTGCTACACTTTGGTTGGTAAAGGGCACCTCTGGATATGACCAACGGCCTGTGGGTCACTAAGTTACTTTAGTGGACATAATAAAGAGGCGAGAGTGAAAATGGTTAGACTAAATACGTCATAAGAGCACTTTCGACTGCGTCTGGTTTCATCACGTGGAAGTGGACATATTGACTAGTTCCATGTTGCTTTGCACAAGTGTGCGAGCCCCAGTCCACTTGTGGACCGCTATAAGAAAACTTCCACTTGAAACGGCCGAAATCACTCCGCAAAGACAACCTGAGTCAACATTCCAGGTGGCGAATACTGATGTGCTCATGTAATGCACCTCAAGCAAGAACGATAGTAAGCGACGTACGAGATTGACTAACAGAATCGAACTCGTTCAAAGGGCATTCGGCTACTTTTTGTCAGAAATGATGTAATTTAAAAGGCAACCATATAACTGATCATTTCGAAAAGGTAATGACGGAGAAGTTTTTGGAGCACTTCAAAACCCCTACTACTTCCCGGCAAGGGACAAAGTCAGGGATCTCGAAACTTCTCGCTTCACGGGTACTGGGACGGTGCCACTGACCATTGATGTGGACGGTACAGTGGTGAATTTCAAATGTCCCCCACAGTCCTCTCAGTGGATTCTTCTCACTTAAAACCGATTTTCATAGCAATCGGATTGCAGAAAATCTGGGATTCTTCAGCACAGTGCTTTATCCTGAAACTCTGGGAATTCCGATGCAGAGCTCCAATAAAAATCTTATCCCAAATTAACTTACAAAGTCTTGAGTAACAAAAAGGCCAGACATAATTTGTGTTCGTTTTTGTAAAATTTTGTTTTTTTTTTCAGATGCGTCGTAATGTCGTGCAAGCAGTCTCCCAAACGAACATGTAAAAACAATAAAAAACAAAATAGGTTTGCTTATGGAATGTTTGTTTCATTTGGAGTCAAAATAGGAAGACCAAACACACCAAAAAACAATGGTATAAACATTCTCACCGATTGGATTAACACTGCGGAAAACATCGAACAGTAGGGGGAAAGGCCTCATCACTGGGACTCGTAGTTTTAAAGCCGATCGGGCATTTTCGCCGATACGATACCAATTCTTAGGTCACCGGGGACATTTTGAGAAATATCGTAACCGCACAGTTCAAATTTTATTTGCGAATGAGTGCTTCACTCGTTCTAGACTTTTGTCGACCAGCGATTCAAACAGTTCATGCAAAACTCCTTCTAGGTAACCCAGTTTTCAGCCTGACGCAATCGGCGGATGTCTCTGACAGCATGTGTTTATTTGGTCGCTCTTCGTCTGACCATCATGTAGTAGTCAGTTCTTCTAATCAATTGAATCCGGTCCCCGAGTGCTTACGAAGACGCCCAAGGCGCATAGCAGAGTGATGACAGGCCGATAATTTAACATATTCATGGTCACATCTTAGAGAAGTTTCATTGTCTAGCACCCACTGGATGAACAACGTAACCAAGGTGTTTCGCGTTATCCAAAAACACATGCCTTATTACTCAAAGTGACTTGGAAAAGATAGGTTTGGATCAAAGAGATAAGGAACTATCCTTTTCTTGAGTTCCGCAAAACAAACCTATGGCTACGCGTTTCTACTGGTTACCACAACGTGCTGTAAAGATAGCTGTGAAAAAATAGGCGTGGTCAGAAGTCTCCAGATTGGCGAATATGGATGAAATAGGTATTTATGAGCTTTTCGTTCGAACTTTGACCTCCATGACTCAGGTGTTGTCGTCGTCGTAATGGTTCTTATCTTTGTGGCCCAAGTGAAAAGAAATTGAATAGCCAATGGTTGGGCTAGCGGGTTGGAGACTCCCCGGAATCTCGAAAGATGCACACTGCTGGTCATTCCCAGTGAGGATAAAACAGCTGTACGATGCTTCTTGGCTTTTCAGCATAGCTTAGCTTCACTTACAGGACAGAATCTCCGCAAAAATCCTCAAATCTCTGCACACTACCAACAATCATTTAAACCGTAATGTAGCGATGCTGAACCGGTACGTACAAACAGAATTAACGAACAGAAAGTACGGCGTTTCGGTGACGAATCTGAGCCGGTCTCTCCACTGGAATATAAATCACCGGATCCATTTGAACTTTGAAGAGCATATCCTCTGAGCTAACCTCTGTAAAACGTTCCGAAGACATACACACCGACAGATTTTATATTTCTCCCCCGCAGATAATGATGACAGTCGTGGATTACAGAGGTTATTGCAATATTTTATTAGACTAAAATTAATGGTCCTGATGACTGAAGTTCCAGCTTTGTTGCCTGACGAATTGGGCGTAAAATCAATCGACTTCATTTTATTATTTAGCATTCTAATGCATTCAAATTCGGGTCCGAATACCATTCCACAGAGGACTTCTATCAACGGACAAACATAAAAATGCGCACCAGTCGTCCTTAGCGGTTTCGTATCATAGTTTGGGTGAATTTATAAAATCAAGTTCATCCACACAGTAAGTAGAATAGTATTCGAACTGTACGTATGTTGTTGTTGGTTCCCACATGACGCTGTGAGTAGTTTTCCGTTATGGGTGTCAATTAACTCGATGAGATCGCATTCGCAGAGTAAGATGCCTACTGTTGAACGTGTGTAGTTTCGAAATTGCATCTTTGAATTTAGAGAAATGAATGCGTTGTAACAAAATCGAATTCCACAAATAGTTCCTGTACCGTGCACGTGAGTGTTGCAAGCACCGATTAAAGTTCGCCTCGGGCAGAAAACGTCATCAGTTATTGACTCTCGTTCGGAGATCAGCGGAGATGTTTGAGGTTAGCGCATGGGCCTTTGACAAGTGTCTACACTAAGTGAAACTTCAAAAAGCAAGTGAAACCTAATTGTGTGAATACGAAAGTTTGCCGGCAATCGCGTGACTGGTGAATCTCTAGGACAGTGAGATCTCCTGAGTCAGTGACTGTCGAAGTGATACCTGCACGTCGACCACTACAGACATATTTCAAACTCACCACTGGCATGATGACCCCCTTCGTTCGAGCTTGGACAACTTTGAGGAAACTCAAATGAGACTATGACTTCTCTAAACGTCTCCATCCCTTTCACTTTCCCAGTAAAGTTGCCGTCCAAGGCATTGATGAAAACATCGATGAGTGACGTGCCAGGTCAATCTGAATGAGGCACTTTTGTTTATCCTCTTGCATAGATGAAAAAACACGAAAGTGCTCCAACATTCTTTTCCTAAATTTCGTTATACAATAAGAATTTCCAGTCAACGAACCAAGTTGAAGTTGCTGTGATCTCCAAGATTCCCTGTGGTCCTCAAGCAACTTAATCTGAGGCTTGATAAACTGCCTTCGAATCTAACTAGTTCCCTAATCACGTGCAGTTTTGCAGCCCATCATTTGTGTGTTTTCAACTTCAACCATCATTAGGAGTTTCATAAATGTCTCTTCAAAACGACAAACTTTCCATCAACAGCTCTCGATCTGATGGAATTCAGACCAAACATTAAAAGTTTAGAGTAGGGACGTCAAAACAACTTTGGCTAACTACCTGGCTAATTGGCAGCCTGCTGTCTAGCAATGTCTTCGATGTCAGTATGACTTACCCTCAGTATTTCCCCCAATCTGATGATGGAATGAATTCAAACTCAACCACACACGTTGAAAATATGAGTGCCGAGGCTAATTGCCGCTAAGGCATGTGGGAGCTTCGGAAATTTTAGCTAGCCAGACACCGTGTCAGCAAAAGTGATGCAGCTGTCAAAATATATTGTTTTATCTTTGTCAGTTTTGAATTTCACACCCAACCAGGCACCAGATGCCCCACGTGCATCTTTTTCGAGCGTGAACTTTCGCACGTCAACGGAGTGCAATATTCGGCATTTCAGCAATTTTTTTCCAAGTGAACACATGTTAGAAACTAACAAAACGACAAAAGTGACGTGTACGTGCGAGTTTCGGGTTGAAGAGATGGGGGACTTAACCTCATGTGTAACGTGTCTTAGTGTGAACAGTCATACAGGAGCACTACCACTCTACACCGGCTCTTATGTACAAGAATGGCTAATTAACTGATACATGATGAGCTCTGGCCCCCTTAATCGAGGTGAGATGTCCGCAAGTTTCAATCCTGGCTGACTACCCAAAAGATGTTTGATCCGAATGAAGGTAAACCTACCAATGCTGATTGACTTTTGTACTCCAACTACAAGTTCCCCATGAAAGATGTGACCATCATGTAGAATAGTGTGTGGTTTGTGAAATTCGCTCAGCAATCAACAGTTTGTCTGGATTAGAAAAACAACATTAGACTTCACCATAAACATTACATTGCAGAAGTGAGCGTCAGCTCCCGCTCTGAAAACAGACGTCAAAACAGACACAAACGTCCTCTTCTGTTGTCAAAACCGGCTACCAAAGGTGGTCAGTGAACCTCTGCGCCATTGAAGACGAATTCAACAGAGTGGAACTCCACTTTGGTATTACTGTGTGAAAACCGACTGCATGTATGGTCTTGCATGGCCTTGTCAAGTGGGACGATGTAGGAACTTTCTGTCATCTTCATAGATCCTGAACGTACTACGTATAGCCATAACCAAATAAACTTTCACAATATTCGGAACTTTAATAGACAGTCTGGTGTTTTTTTTCTTCAAATATCTGCACGCATAATAACACATCAGCCCAACGGAACCAAATGTCGTTTATGCACTACTCATAAGATTGCTGGAAATTCGTCAACAAATTAGTCAGCAACCTTGTGAGTAGTACATTACAAACACACGTGTATCGCGATATCTCGAACATCGTAGCGACTGAAACATGAGGCGTCCTGGTGCAGCACATTCAGTTGCCTGGAAACATCAAAAACGAGAGATTCAGCTGGGTTCCAGGTAAGTCTCTCGAAGAACCAATCTAGTTTGCAAATGTTGTCTACTTGTAAAAAAAACCCAAAGCACTCAAACGTGTGGAAAGTGGTTTTCGCTACCACTGGAAATCCGTGATAAAGATGGAACAACCTATTGTGACCTACTTATGAAATGTCAGTAGATAAACGAAACATGGAATTTATGTTCCATTTTTGCTTTGTCAAAATGAGACGCAGAAACACGAAAATCCGAATGGATCTAAGCCAATGGTGATCTATGTAATTCGAGAGGCGAAAATAAGGGGGAAAAAGCGAAGTGGATGTTGATATGTCCCAACATACTAAAAGACCAAACGCATGCCAGAGAAGATGGTTCACTCGGTTCATCAGTACATACTGAATGCTGCTGGAAAAAATCCTGCAGACCTTGCAGCACTTCTATGAGCTTCGCCGTGTTCCACTGATGTCTCTCGAAACTCCTCTTCGCCAAACTTCTATGAAGGGATACAGGCGATAGAAGAACCGAAGCTTTTTTTGACGTTACACACTACTTATAAGGCTGCTAAAAAAAACTGCTCGACAGTCGGTTTCGCCCTTTTACTTCGGGCTAATCTGGTAGGTGCAGTTCCAAAGTTTGTTCTATTTGTACCCAAAATGCACCAAATTCGACGATTAATCTCATTTGCGTACCAAGTTAGTTTTCATGGGAGACTCAACAGAATCTCCAGCCTGTGATATTATTCAACTGAACTTGCTGCACTAGATGGGTGCGATATTCGAGATCTAGAAATGTATTTTTGCTAAGTGAGCTACTCACCAGTTAGATGAAAACACTTCGATTGCCCACAGTTTGTTCGACACTACTTTGGGCTCATCAGGGAGGCACGATCCCCGAGATTTCGTCAAACGTATGTTCTACTTGAATTCAGATTACATCGAATTCTTGGAATCCGTTCAAACGCCAAATATTCACAAAGGATTCGTCTAGGCCTTCTTCAACTAAAACGTTGTCTACAAATGAGTATCGTTCATCAATTGCGAACAAGTTGGGTCCACATGCAATTGAATGTTGACGAAAATTCGGAGGTCAATCTCAGCTCATGAATCCTGAGAGAAGCAAAACCAGTCATCTGTTTTAAAATTGTTTCCGACACTCTGGTGGATGGGTTCATTCTAGATGGCCCTCAGTTTTTTTTACGAAGTTACCGTCACCTTAACGATGCTTTGTAAAACGATGATATGAATGTAAATCACTCCGTGCTACGGCCATACTCCGACTACTGTCAAGGATTTAGAAAGGGTGAGATCAAAACACAGGTTAAATACTGTATTACTAGTTTTCTTTGAGCTAAAACACCAACCAAGACGTTTAGTTGCCTGTAGCGAAAAATTCATGAAATCAAAACAAGTCAAAAATTCTTTTTCTTCAAAGTAACGAAGGTGTTTCCCTTGATACTCTGCCAATTACGGATTCTGATACGCGCTAAATTTCTTAAAAAGCAGTGGAAAACGGTTTTTTTTATCTTAGTTTGTATTATATTTTGGATTCGACTTCTTTTTGTCTGAAAATCAGAATCGAGTGCCTCTACTTAATTGGATTGCGTTCCACCGGAAACGGTTAAGGACTGGGAATTGGGAGGATATTTGGGAACCTTCGTTCTGTAAGTGGCTCCAGTCAATGTTGGAAAGCCGAGAAGCACTGTACAGCTGTTTTATACTCATTGGGAATCATCAGCAATGCGCATCTCACGAAACTCTGGAGAGTTCCGAACCCGCAACCTCCAGGATGGTAGTTTAAACGCTTAACCGTTAGACCACCAGGGCCGGTCAGCAATGTGATTAACTCGCACTTGGACAGAATATAGCCCCACTCATCGTTCAATCAAGGGATCCACGTCACGTGGTCACACGTGCTGACTGGCTCCTCGAGCAACAACTATTTGGTTATTTGGGTCACGAGGTACAGCTATCACGACTACCCTTCAGTAGGTTGTAAAAGTTAGAGCAGCCCAACGTTTCATGAGATTTATGGGTGTACTGACCTGATACGTTAAGTGTACAGCGAGTATACTTCGAAATATTTTGCCGTGGCACAGGCGCCTTTAAGGGAGACGGCATCTTGGAGCGTTAGTGCGTCAGGATGACCGGCAAGGTTACCGCTCAGTGACGTCAGACCGACCAGCTTAAGACCACTGTGAAAAAAGAATAAAAATCCAGTCACCTCTAGGATGTTTGAATCATAAATTTTATGAGTCTGATCACAGCAGTTTATTCGGAACTGTATCATAATGCAATATCTCCAGGTCAATATAGATTGTATGGGAGATATGGAGAATTTTGGAAAATATTTTAAAATCACCGATACTGAAATGACTAGGATGCAAACTCTGAGGAAGGGCACGCACGATTTTCCAAACTAAGATTACGTAATTGGGGTCGAAATGGTATTTTTAGTCGTGGGGCTGACAAGTTGGGAAAGCAATAAATTTGAATTCTGTCTCGCTGTTCGTTTGACACGAAATAAATAAAAGCTTAATTATCATGTGAATTGTGTAAATATAACATTGTCTGTCATCAGAAAGACAAACGGTACAGTTTGCGTCACACAACGGCGCGTAAGGTTCCAGCAAATGATTCGGTTACACGTTTCTGAGCACGTATAAGCATGCCAAAAAATAGTTGATACGCGTGACGTTTTGGTGTGCGCCGGGGTCCGATCGTGTTCCAGTTCTATTGCCGGTTCCCTAACATCCATTTCTGTATCGACGTAATCGTTTTTCAGTTCAGCGTTGCCTATATTGTGAGGATTCCCGTACGTTCGGAAGGGACCGACCATGTAAACTGAACCTAACGAGTAGTTTTGATGAGAAATGTTGGAGAATTTCATCACAGTTGCCATCCATCCACACAAAATCCGCCATCTACCACCACAAACGGAAGCCGAGATCGGGGACTGTCATTTACCGATTAGACACTGCAAGCCACCAGCTTTCTAATTCTGTGTCAATATATTGAAACTATTCAATAATGTATAAACGTAATACACTACTCACAAGGTTGCTGAAAATTCTTCGATCCTTCTTCGCCCTTCCTGGGGCTCATAAGGCAGGCGAAGTCCCCACGTTCCCATCAGCCTTACGTTCTTCTTGAACCCTAATTGCACAAAATTAGCTAAGTACACTCATTTGCAAACAAATGTGGTTTTGCAAGAGACTCATCTAGAATCGAGCCATGTCAGCTGGATTCTGGGTGAGTCTTTCGCAAAACAAAATTTGTTTGCAAATCAGTGTATTTCGGTAACATCTGATAGTATCGGTCTATGAAGTGTGTGCGGATTGCCACTAAACAGAAGACAGTTCATTTGTCTACTGCTTGTCATATCGGAGTCATTCAGTTGAGTTATTTCAGTGTTGACGGGAAGTTCTCGGTTTGCGACTTCACCAAAGAACATTTGAGCAAACTAGTGGTTGATGAGTGACAGCGCAGATAGCCGTAACAAGCGCCGCGCCTAGCCACACGAAGCCAGTGCTGGCGATCTCGAAATAGCTCAGCGCTTATGGCGCAAACTTATTGATCAGATGATTGGTGATTCGAACACAAACTCTGGCTCTTGATTTTCCTCTTGGTTAAGGTATCCTCGCCTCAGCTCTCCTGTCTACTTTGGATGATATGGAAGTTGTGTACCGAAGTTTTTTTTACGGCTAGACAGTTGTGCTTATCAGTGGTCGTACTGGAGATGACATAAGCTCGTGGATCGTCTTGGATAAGTAGAATGCTGGACTGAATGCCTAATGAAATTTTCACTTCAGATTTGAACGCAACCTGAGAAGGTCTTCTATTCCCAAAATTACACTTCGCTGTGTTTTTATACTCGGAACCGAGAGAAATTTCAGTTTTTTCCATGATGTCCCTTGACACCCCACGAGAAAATAAAATAGCTAGCAAACTTACTACCAAAATCGATTCTCATCACAGTCAGACATTCCCTAACTTGCTTTCAACAATCCAACGGTACTCGTCTACAAACTATCAGCTGATCACGTGACTAGCTTGCTTTGGACGTCAAACTAGAACACAAAGTTATAATCTCTGAGTCCACCATCCGAACATTCCGGGGAAATGAGAAAGGCAATGGGATGAGGGAACTGTACTTGATCAGATAGCTTGGGTGGGGTGCAATGAGCAGTTATTCGGTAGATATTGCTGAGTGGGGTAAGACCAATTGCTTCGAGTCTATGGCTTGCTAGTGGACGACTTGAACGAACGAACAACTTATTCCTACAAACAGAAAAGTGGATCGTTTTGGTTCGCCATTGTCCCTGCCCCATAGGTGGAAATTGTGATAGTCACGTGACACTGAATCCATTCAACAGATAGTTGACTGGGATTCACACTCAATGAGAAACCATTGATTACTGACCAGAGAAGCCCAGAACTGGAGTTTATTCAATAGTGTATGGATTGAAATTCAGTAAACTGACGATAATAATAGGAATCTTTCACACTCAGCTTCCGGCGCTCTGACGAAAGCAACGATGATCGGATGCGTTATTTTGAGGTGTGCGGAAGAAAAAACACGAAAGCTTGGTTAGTTCCGTTTTGAACAGGAAGAAATGCCCACAAAAGTGATGGACTCCATCTGAGTAAAACAAGTGGTTAGCCGGACTGGAAATGACAAGGTTGTAGCTATGTTATGATTGTGACCCATAAACTAGAAGCTGGGTACCGCGAGGTGATGATTAGTACGATATTGCCGTATCTTACGCTCGTTTACTAGCAGCAAAGATAGTGCACTCGAGGAGAATCATTCTGTTGAGAAAAGGAAGCAACATTTGAAAAGTCTTGGGCTAAGAACCGACCAGGATCCGTACAGTTGTTTGCATCATTAAACTGTGTTTTAGTCAGTTGTACTTCCGACCAGGGGGTCACAGTATCAGTGGTACCTTTGTGTTAAAGAACAAAAAGAAAGAACCTTTATTTTGTGGACACATTAGTTGCCAACAGTCTGGATGAAGAACTCTAGGATTAATCATATCGGCCTCCTACTCGAACGCCCATTTGATCAGATTGATTGAAATAGTGCACACGTTTCTGACTATAAAAATCGGTATCCTTGGTGTGTATGGTATACGGAAAGCGAGCATGACAAAAAAATTAGGGAAATCGAAATCAAGGGAATTTTTATCCGCTGCACTGTGTTTGAACAGTCCTTTTGGTTGTAATATGCTCTAAGCGCAAACTGTTGGTAATGTGAAAAGCTTTGTAAATTAGAACGAAGACTTCGACCTCTAAGTTCGGCCAGTCCGTGCTAAAAATCGAAGAATCACTCGGCAACTGTTTCGTCATTGTGTGGAACCACCAGCGGTAAATATCTCGCAAAACTCCAGAAATTTCCTAATTCCAGCAACCAGACAAATATTTTGAACACTTAATCGTTCGAACAAAAGGCGATGGCTAAATCAAATGCCCTGCAACCTTAAAATGACTCACTTTGACTGAAAATATCATTTTTGATTTCTTTAGAGTTTGTTTGTAACAAAATTGTAGTAAGTATTGATTGATTCCAGCAATCAGATAGGCCAGGATGAATTACGCGTATACCTCTAACGATCAGGACTTCCAATATAGGTATATCACCAAACGCAATACTAACAACACCACAATAAAACAATAAAATTGTACGAACGGAAAATTGTGGGATTAGGCCGCGTTCTGTAAACGCGATCAGAAAATTCTAGTAATAAATTTTACACCGATACAAGACATGGTGGAAAACGGGTACCGAAATCTTAATATCTTAAGTAAGAGTGGAAAGTGACTGGAACATCACTGGTAACTCATTTAACTGAGCACTCATCATGAAGGAAGAGGCCAATATTTGAAATCGGTTCACAAATCTGTCCATTCCCCAGTCCCACTCGGACAGACAGGGCTGCGTTAATCGCGTGTTTCATTTACTACTCATCTTTTTAAGTAGCTTGTAATTAATCGTCCTCAAAGTTGCGAGAAACAGTATCCTGTCCTAGAGCGCTGGCTATCGCAAACTGAATTCTACAAACATTCGTGATTTTATTACAAATTCGCTTTGGTTAATATAAGAAACCGCGCACCGGAAAGCTTCATTTGCTCAACGATGGATTCCGGTATCCAAAATATAAATTAAAGTCAAGTTCGGGAAATATTGGAAACCCGTATAAGAGCGTTATGGTACATACGAAATTTATTTATTTATGCCGGAAGAAGAGAGAACGAACGGCGAAGCACCAACCGTGCACGTAAAAACAGGATGAGATAACATTGTAGTGCTCTGTTCGATATGACCGCCTAGCATGTTATTACCGGCTATGACACACAACCGAAAAAAATGGGCATCAGTAACACACCGAGCATTCCCACTGCGGTACTGCCGTCTGAGAATTAATACAACCAGTCAAAGAATCAGGCAATGTCTCGTTTTGATTCCGGTGATTTGATAACTTGTCAAAGAGCTCCAAGATGAAATATTCCACCCATGCATACTGTCACCAGGATGTCGGTCTGTTCTGATGCGATTCCGCCAACCTCACCTAAGTGATATACTACGAGAGATGTCACGGTTTTCACATCGCATGACATCAAATGACCGATAAGTTTGAGCGCATTTCGGCAAAAAGAGAAAACATAAACCGATTAGTCAGGATAAGCGCTTGATAGTATGTGAAACTTCCATTAGGTTGGATGTTTACCCAAACAATTTAGTCTTGGTTGTATGTAAATTTCCGGGAACATTTTTGATAGGATTTGATGAACTTGTGGCTACCCAGTCACCCACATAGTTGAAACTTCAGCTCACAGTCCCTCAATGGATCACGAGACTTGTCTTTTTTCATACTCACAAACCACGCCACATTAAGGTGACTCATCGGACATCGATTGTCTGTACCGTCCAGTGAGCGTAGCAACAAGTCATATGCTAACACCCATGTACACGCAAACGGATCTACATATGGGGAAACCGAACACAGTCAGCACACAGACTCGCGCGCGCGCAGGGAGCAGGAAGTCAACCACTATCCACAACTCCAGGGACAATTATGGAACACGTGTAGCAGTCGTACTGCGGGGAAAACAAGTTCCCGCCGTCCGGACTTTCACCAAGGAACTCTCACAGACGATAAGTTCCTCTTTTGACTTACTCCCATTTTGCATTGTATTTATTTTTATACGTGCGTCATCTCACCATTGTCAACTATACTGATAACTTCTATTATTGCATATACCTTCTGAACTGTATTATGACCATCATCAAAAAAGCACTAATAGACTCATTTGAAATACCTGAAGATGTTCCCAGGCGCACACCAAGAAGTATGAGGCTCATAAGGTCAATTTGATGTTTTGGGTGTCTCCATCACAAGCCTCGAATGAAGTGGGTGTATGGAGTTAACTACATCATCAATCGGACGAGTCAAATGGTGTGAACTGTTTCAGACATGAGAATGGCCATAAAACAAACAGTATACAATATGATCTACTGTCAAACAATGGAGACAGCTTGTCTGTAGGTGTCACATTTTGTAATTTCGTGTTTTTATTGTGTAATTTTCAAGTAAAACTCTGAGAGACTGCAGATCTTTCGACTTTGCTCTGCTTGTGCTTTAAAACCCTCGAGATTATACAGATTAATATGCACATTGTAGAGCAGTTTGCTTCGACTGAAGAAGTCCAATAACTTCGTTTGCAATAGACCGCAGTGCGGCTTTTTCCAATATTCCTGACGGTGGCCAGCGAAATGGCCAGTTCGAAATGTCCGCTTAATTTAAGAAGCTCAAAGAGAACAAGAATGTTGAAGGAAGAATGGCAAACTGACGTACGTACTTTCAAATATCCAAGCTCGCCATATTGATGCAAAGTTTATTGGGAATGCATATTTTATAGCACAAGATGCACTTCATGGTAGTTCAAAGAGTGACCCTCGTGAAGGGCGGGGAGTATATGCTGATTGGATGTTGCACAGTTTTTTTGTAAAAACGACCATTAAACGTCCGTCATGTCCGTGAGATTGCACTCTTCTGTTGTATCTGCCGAAATGGCATTACTCAACGTACTGCTATATGTGTATGATTCTCAACTTTGTGCAATGATCATTGCGCAGCGCACTGACAGCTACTCACCACTCTTGATTCTTATTTTATTTGCCCGATCCTGCTCTAGATAGTGATCGACAAATACTCATACTGCATGCAAACTCTGATGAGAATCATCCTACATTAGCACTTCAGACCCGTTTCCGGGTGTATCTTTAGGGATTTCAAATGAATTTGTCAAATTCTATCCAAAATGTCCCCGAGAATTCAATCAAAACCAAATTGTCTGGGTGAACATATAACTTAATGGAGATTTGATACAATATCAAGTGCTTACCCTGACTAATCGGCATGTGCTTTCTCTTCTTACCGCGATGTGCTCAAACATATCATTGATTTGATGTCACGCGATGTGAAAATCACGGCATCTCTCGTAGTTTACCACTTAGCTGAAGTGTTACGCCAGGCTGGCGGAGTCGCATCAAAACAGATCGACATCTAGGTGACAGTATGCATGGGTGGAGTTTCTCATCTTGAAGCTCTTCGACGAGGAAGCAAACTACCTGGAATCAAGACGAGACATTGCCTGATTCTTTGGCTGATTGTATCAATTCTCAGACGGCAGTACCGGAGTGTGAATGTTCTGTGTGTTGTTAATGCCCATTTTTCCTGTTGCCTGTTTTAGCCGGTGATAACATACTAGGCAGTTATGTCGAACAGAGCACTACAGTGTTTGCTCGCCCTCTTTGTATGTGCATGTTCGGTGCTTTGCTACTCGTTTTGTCATCATTCTGTCTTTTTCTGGCTACCAGCTAAATGAATTTCGTATGTACCACAACATTTGTGTGCGCTCTTGTACGGCTTTTCAGTAGTTCCGAAACTCCACTGTAATTTATAATTTGAATACCAAAATCCAAGTTTTAACAGATGAAGCTTTCCGATGCGCGGTTTGTTTCATCATCCAAAGCGAATTTGCAATGAAATCCACGCTAGGACTGGGTGGTGTTTCTTGGAACTTTAAGGACGATTGATTATAAACTACTTGAAACAATAAAGTAGCAAGGAATTGGTGCATTTCCTAATACTTTGCGGTGAAAATCTGAATCCAAGGACATGATCCACCTGAGGACGGATTTCAACTTTTGATCTCCCTGCTACCATCCAGTTAACCGACCGAACTTTTACTCAGCTTGATCACTTGATCTGCCGAGTGTTTGGGCAAATCTCTGCGTAAATGGTCTTTTTATGCGATGAATTATGAGTCCGGTTATAGCACTGACAGATTTTGTTAAGCACGCTGCTCACGATAAGCTCGGCGGATGCTACTTGAGCTAATGCATGCTATGACCTCGTTCCAAAACACATTGGAAATCAGTTGGAAAAGAAGAGGAACAGGGTACCTCTTTTATTCGCCTCGTGAAACTAAGAGACATTGAGAACTTGGTACCGCATAAGCTCAGGTGCATCTCCAAATGGGAGGTTATGTTGTGCCACATCTAAAATGGTCAGTGACCAAAACATGAGTATCCGCCACATTCTTTGGATTATATTGTGGAGAAATGTCACACAAGAGTCTAAATATTTACATCTTAAATCTGCGCGAAGAAACGTAGTAGATGGTTGGAACAGTAGGTAAGCTTTTCTATAGAGAAGAATGTCGGTAGCTCAGGTAGCGTAGATGGTCGTTGGCTTGTTCGCTGAGCTGAGCAATTTGGTTGCAAACGTTTCATCA
>NW_008751839.1:140296-153268 GCF_000715545.1 Opisthorchis viverrini
GAATAAAGGAACACAACGCGGCTGTCAGGAGGCATGACCCCCTGTCCTTGATATCTATACACGAGGACCAGGAAAGCCACAAATTCAATCTGGAAAACGCGAAAATTTTGGCATACGGAGACACGCGACACGGAAAAAAATTTCTGGAAGCATGGTACTCTACGGCAGGTTCAATCAACCGGTGCATCCAACTGGATCCAATTTACGTACCTTTACGTGCAAAAGACCAACATCGCAACCGGAACACTGAAGGAGGACCGAATAATTGATTCACAAACGAAGAAACAAGGAACTCCTCGGAGTCAAATCAATAAAGGTCATAAGCCGGAACTCGGAAGGACAAAGGTCACTCCAACATCGACCAGTCTACGACGGCGAGGAAAGCCAAGTTCAAGGGTTACATGGGCATCGGCGAATGAGGACACGGGATAAAAAGAACAACCAATGGAACCGCCCGATTGAATAACGAATCGTGGTCAAAGGTCACCCCCGGCTACCAGCACGTATATCAACACACACGTAACACTACTGAGCGCACAACCACCAACCCACCGCTACGCACAACTACGCACTGATGATGTCACCTCGATTGATGATGAAACGTTTGCAACCAAATTGCTTAGCTCAGCGAACAAGCCAACGACCAATAGGTAAGGTTGTTCCGTTTAGGTAACTTCACCGGTTGTCTGTAATGCACATCGCAGCTGTCGGATTAAACAAGAATCAGGAACTCTAGTGGATAGCCCTGACTGTTGCAATATAAAGAATAATATCAACCGACGATTGGTATCCCATTAGGATGCTACAGACAGGACCGTTGAGTTCCATTCTGAGGGGCATTATAACCGTTTGCATGCATGTGGAGAAGCATTCAGGAGCGTGGAACCGCAAAGGGCGTGAAATTTACCTCAATGCTTTTAAGCAACACGTCAGACAGACCAAGTAACGGACAGACTGCCGGAACAAGTCGGAAATACCGCACCCACTCTGAGGTCTTTCTTCACTAATGTTGAACAGGCATATTTTGAGATTCGGCGTCTTAATTTAACCGAGTACGAAAGCCCCTACCGTATTTATCTGGCGCGTCTTCCCCATTATCCAATGCGTCGGCTTTCTTCAGCAACTTCTTTAACCTTATCAGAAAAATCCAGCCGTGAAATGAATAAACAAGGATGTTAAATCTCTTCAAACTGCAAGTCTGAAGTCGAAATGGCCTGAGAGAATAATCAAAGAAAAAGGTAAGGAGACCACTTCATCACGTGCCACCTAATCTCGGCTCCGTAGCATGGATTGGTGTGCAAACAACTGTGCCTCCCCATTCGCATCTGCATTATTGAAGAACATACGTGAGGACTGAACAGGGAAGAAACGGGTGAAGTACAGTCACGAAAGTTCAGAAAGCATTTGATACAGTTATCCAATGACTGGTATTGACCAGGGTATTTTTGGGAAGATCTACACAGCATTGCTGTGGAATTCACTAAATAAAAGATGAAGTGACCCGAAATAGAGTGACAATATGTTTAGCTATGCGAACATTATTCTTTTCGACTCACGTAAATGTTTTGAAGATGAGGTTCGAAACTTTTTGCGGTGTATTTGAGGGATAGTACTGAACGGACAGATCAGCCTTGCACATAGTTATCCAACATGAGCTCGGTAAACTGTGTGCCTGAAAAATTGGTTGAGTACTTCAATGGAAAAATCTCAAAGGGGTTGATTGGTACTTCCCAAACCACTTACCAGGACAGCTCAATAATCGCCTCTCTCTCCCATAGGCATTCGAGTTCAGGAACGTGGAGATTCATGTAGAAACTGAAACTGCACTCTCACATGTTTGTGTAGTTAATCGCGCGCTATGAAGAACAAGTACTTCGCAAATTTTTCAAGTACTCGTGATAGCATATCAGACCAACGATGGACCTCATTCTGAGCAGTTATGCTGGCGTAGAGCAACTATATAGAGAAACATCAAGAACTGTCTGGAATCAGTGAGCTTCTTCTGTTTACTGAGTAAAACGCTGAAGCATGACTGCACCAAGGCATTCAAAATATTGCGGGAAGTACGTATTTCGCATACTGGAAATTCAGCCCTCATACAACGAAAGGGATAGTCGACGCTTGGAAACAGTTGAAACTGACATGTGGACAACTCCTACCCGATGTGATTAGAAAAGATGCGTAAAACTATCAGGAAGGTCAGATTCCTGAAATCAACTTCAGAACGCCCGGAACCTACTGCTTCACCAAAAGCTCAACTGGAAAGCCGGCAAGCATCCAGGCAAGTCAATCATTCGATCGATTCAGTAAAACCTGATGAGTGTTCTCTGCGCCACAGAAGCACGACCGAATGTGATCAACGTTCAGGCTTTTCACAGAGGCACGATCGATGTTGATGGGTGATCACTAACGCCTATCAGACAGCCTGGATCAATGTCAGAAATTCCCCTTTAAATAGCGTGGGGCTGTTGTAACTTTTGCACTCGCTCTCGCTCTCTCACTCACTCGCTTGTTTGGAATATAGCTGTTGTGTTCCCTTCTGTGAGTCTTTTCTCTCCGACACTAGGCACTGGAGCGAGTCAGCAGCAGATACCACGGGCCGACGAAACAGCAGATATAACAAAAGCAAAGACCAAAAGCCTGGTGATCGATTATTTGAGGTTTGATCCCTTCCAGGTCAAATCTGAATGAGCCAACAGGACGAAAATTTTGCTTGAGTAGGTGTTTTTTCACTGGCTTTCCTAGTTTCCGGTGAGTCCTAGGAATGCACGCGTCTTAGCAACTGCTGCACTGGCATGTGAATAGAGAGAATCGATAAACTGGAGTGGTTTTGACACAGACAGTGGACAGTACAGTCTAGGCTCACCCAATGGAAGCAAATCACCGTGGCGCAAGCAAAGACAACACACAGCCTCCTGTTAAAAGCATTACTTGTTAGCGGGGACGATCTACTTGGCATTGTCATGCTGCGGTTTCTGTTCTACAGCTGGTTCATGTTCAAGCTTTACTGAAAATATCCATTTAATTAGCGCAATGAGATGTTTGTATGCTACACGATTTCGCCCGCTCATGTACCGGCTTACGAATAAGTACATTTACAATCTACTGTGGCTTTGCATGTTATTGGTCCCTTTTTTAAGTCGTTTGGGTTAATGGTGGTGGTCGCGCACTACCTGCTTCGTACCGACGAGTGCGACCACATTTTTGACACATCTAAGCCGTCATCCAATACCCCAACAGTATGTACCGCGCCTGTTTGCGTTGCAAACAGTGTGCTCGTAAATTGGTGAAAAGTTATAAGCAGACTGTTGCCTTCAAAATGCGTTGCAACAGTGTGCTCGTAAATTGGTGAAAAGTTATAAGCAGACTGTTGCCTTCAAAAACATTTTTCCCGAAAAGTCCATGTCTTTCCGATCTATAGTCTGAATTGTTCCGCTCCGAAAACCGCTCCTGGTATTATCCTAACACATTAGTCACTGTTGTCATCGTCTTTACCATTTAAATGGTGTCCAGAGTTCAGGTGTAGCTGGCAGCAAACTCGTAACCCGTATTTTGTGAGACCAGAGGTGGGTTGAAATACTGCGAGCTAAACCGTTATTTAGTCGTGTACAATGAAAAACAGATGAAATGTGAGGAGAATAAAACTAAGGTCGTTCCTAGGTAGCACGTTTGGATTTCCTCAGTGATCGACAAAGTTCATCGGAACCACGAGAATATGCAAGTGACGAAACGTAGACGTTTGTCCATGCCCTGCTGATATCCTAAAGGAAGCATGCATTTATGGCCTCAGCATATGACGAAAACAATGGGAAATATACGTAAACTATTTAATCAGATGAAGGGACAGTAGAAAACCTGATATAAAGCAAGTCGGCATTTTATTTCAAAGAAATCGAAATCGGTTGGCGGTAAATGCTTGAGGCTGCTTTATGAAAGGTTCGTTGTGGGAAATTGACCTTATCTTGTCACTTTCTCCTGCCTAGACCTGGGAATTCTGACAGTGGCTCCGTCTTCGTGGTCTCTTCTCACCTCATGTCAGTTACACAATTATCACTGAATGATTTATTTGTTTTTTAGCTACGTAAAACTGAATATCCCAGCTTAATCAGCTTTATTGTAAAAAAGAAACTTAAATATTAGGTGGGGTCACATGAATTACCCGTAGGCAGCAGGTTCATTCTGTTTGATGATCGCTGGCTGCCAACTGATTCCGGGGAAGTAGCCAACATTCCCTAATTGCACACACAATATATCCAGATATGGCTCATTTTAGCAGCTCGAAAAGCATGCTGCGACCGGCAGTGTTAACGCTATCCACTGCGATTCTGATCATTTGTGAACATGAACCAAGCGATTACATGTCATTAGACTCGGAAGTAAATATCGCATCTGCACAGAGTTTATGGAAAGTGGGCGTTTTCAAGCGTCCCCGCTAACTTTCCTGGACGGTTTTTTTGAATAATAGACAGTAATGATCAAAAACTGCAAAGCGGTTCCATTAGGTGTTTGCCTACCTTCACCTTTCATCTTATGCGGGGACGGAGCTTTGGCATCAGTCCAGATACTACTCGCATGTTTCATCAGTGGTATGTGCCGATGCCCTAGTAAAAGTGATGCTGTTAATGAGCTTCCACAAAATAGCTTTCATTGGCCGTTGTTTATATCAATACAGATGGGTAAAGGTTCAGTTCACTTGCTTGGTTTAGTGGTTGACAGCCAGCCACCACCGGTTAAAAAAGGATGGCATAACAACAGATCCATAAATCCTGGAGGTTGTCTTTGTGTGTGATCTGCTGAAACAACGCCGTTCTTGGCGGAGTAAATGCCCATTAAAAAATAACAATTCTATGTGTTGGATCTAGTACTGGAGTTTGGAGTTCCGTGCGTCAGGTATTGATCATTCATAAGTGACTATTTGCCTGCCTACCGAATAGCGCAGTTTTCAACAGAGCCCTAAGTGACTTGATGTTCTCGTTACTCTGAGGTCATTCAAAACAACTAAATCTACTGCATAGTGCAGAATGTGTGCGACTGTATGTGATGAACAAACCAATCACTTCCTTGACCTTGAAGGAAGCCCCTTGCTCATGAATGGTTATTCAGGCACATCCAGTGCGGCCTGGTTGAGTAGTTGTGATAAGTTTGTCTCATATGTAGATATTTGAAATACAAATTTCGGTGCGATTGAGGATGGGCACATTTGATGACTTGTAGTAATAACAAATTCGAGTCTAGTGTTCCTACCAAAATAGTTGAGCCTAGCCAGAATGAGGATAGTTCAAACGAGAGTGATACGAACGCATGTCTTCTTGGTAACGTCATCATGTTCGTTCAGCTGAAATTGTAAAGTAAACTGAAGCAAAAAAAAACTGAACAGAAACATGCCATCGGAAACAAACGCACAACTAGTGACCTGTTAATTTTCAACAATGCTGGATAAAATCCCCTTCTTGCTTGGATAGATGAAATCATCAGTGTGGCTATGATAGATTTGACCGCATTGGAAATCACCTGACACCGGTTGCTGAGATACTCTATAGACTAACAACATCTCTTGTATGTACTGGCATATTTTCTTTGTGTAGGTACACCTGGTCTTTAATTCATCTGGTTGTACTAATTTATCAGGGGAGGTCTTCCATTATTTCCATGCACATAAGCGTAAAGTTTAACCGTTTACCCATGAATGCAATCGCAAGAAACAAAAAGGTTTACTCATCGTTGGTGCTGGCGAACGTTTCTGTATTTCCAATTCCCTACAAGTGTACAAAGCAGCAGATCTTTTGGCTACGCAATTCAGATAGTTTAGTTTCTTGTTTAAACATGGTTCCAAATCTCAAGGCACATTTATGAGGCAAAGTAACGAAGAATGCGTATTGACCGGTCACAAAGGATCATTCATGGCTCGAACAGTCCATTTGAGGGTAGATAATTTACCGCAGATTTACAACAGAAATCCAGGGTGCCTAGAGGATCGGAAGTGATGTGTTGACATGCTGTTCAGAAAAATATTGTACCCAGAGTCCAATAGCTTGTCAGATCTTGACCGTATCCCTCTTCTTCACTGAAAATCTCTTTAGTGCGGTGCCTACTTGAATACCATCAAGTAGTTCGTTTTTAATGATAATTATATTGTGGTCGCTAGGCAACTTCGGTCATCTGAGAATTGCGTCCCATGATTAGCTTTTTCAAACAATCAGTGCACATTCAGGATAACGGAAGATTTGCATGTGCGAACCTATACTGGTTGCATTCATCGTTAAAAAATCGGAAAATCCAGGGCTGAAATGTGTGCAGGTTTGCTTTAAAACTACAGTAACTACATGGATGAATTTCCTCCTTACGCTGCAACAAGGCATTTGTGCTGGACCGGACCATTCACAAATACTCTTCTGAATAGGTCTAGTTTCATGAGTCAGGGTTCAAACAACCTTTTCGCGTTCAATAATGCCTCCTTAGGCTTGAACAGAATAAACTTCCAAAATGGAACTGATGTCTATTGAATACAAACCTGGGAATCTATATGATAGTTTGCAAGATTGGATACCAGGTAGTCGATGACCGGGTTCACTAACCACGTCGGCTATGATGTTCTTCGCCGAATACCAGTTGAAAGATTTGCCAAATGGATCGTATTCACTCTTACAGCCCTGAGAGTCGGCTGGTGATGCTGCCAAATAGGGTTAAAAACAAACGATAGGGATTACCACTGTGATTCGAAGGATTCTTAATCCAACCTAGGGAACACAAAAAGAAAATAGGATTCTACATAGTTCTACATTGCAAATCAGAGAGTTAAGTTAACTGTCGCAACTTTCCAACACTTGTTAACGTGGCTGTAGAGTGTGTAGGAAGTTTTAATTTGCCCCTAGGGCATTGGTTGGTCGGTTGGTTCTAGCAGAACTCCGGGACTCACGACTCAATTATCAGGACATTGTTCGAACATGGCGTTTATTCTACAACTATGCTTGTTTGTGACCTAAATAAAACTAAAGGGTGGATAATAATCTAGAAATTTTGAATCCCTCGGCTTTTAATGTACTCGAATACGAGGATACTGTGCACAGTTTTATTTGGTGGCTAACTGGGAGTCACCAACTCAAGAACTGTAACTCGGTTTGGCGAACAGGTCTCCAGAGATTCTAAATCCAGCGCCGTGAATCCATTAACTTCTTGATTCAGTGCTCATTTTTTCATCAATTGCACCCTCCCCAAAATAGCCTAAATAGACTGAAGTTCAGTATGTCTGTCTCCATTGTGATTCTCTACAGCTAACTTTTGACATTAAAGGAATGACCGGCTTTTGACAATGCCTCCAGAAAAACCAAAGTCCATCGCAATTGACCAGAAAAAGTCAACGAGCCCGAAGATTCCAGGAAACTTTTGTTTAGCTTTTGTTGCTTAGTTATTTGAGTTTCCCTCACCATAATCCATGTGAGGCAGACAGTGTACTATGGGGACTCGTACTTTGGAAGGGAAATCTGTAGAATCCAAACTCAACTCGAAGGCCGCATTGAGGAGAACATCGCTATGGATATTCTTTAGACAGAACGGGCTTCTGCTACTCATACTCCAATCTATAAATATGCTCATACATAAGCACTGAGTTTTTGCCAACAAGCCCAGGCCGTGATATCCTCGTGCTCCATAAATGGAGACCGATTTCACATGTTCCGTCGTTTCATCCATTGGGAATATGTTTTGTGAACACATTCGTCCAGTCATTCTGTTGCGCGCCACACATTTTCCTGAGTTTCGCACCTTGCATGTTTGCTGAGTTAATAGCACTCACTCTGAGTGCAGACTTTGTTGAAACAACCGTGAGCAATATCCCACAAAATGATATCACCCAAAAAACGTATGCCTCTCGATTAATTAACATAATAAGTTAGTTGTGAGACTCATCAGGCAAGCACGTATATGAGATGGGTGTTTATGGTTAAAAATAACCACTAAACGCATCATCCAGGGAGGTCAATGATCATCACTTCAGGCTAAAAATGCTCCTTTACAAGGGGAGGCTTCTTTACTTGGCTGAGCAAATGGTGGACCTCATACCGAAGTAAGAAACGGCGCCTCATTAGTTAGAAACCCTCACACAAATCTAAAGGGCAGTGTTTTTTAGTGATTCTTTATCAGTTCCAAGGCGATTCACTTCAGGAAGTGCCTTATTTGAGTTCACCTAGTACTTTGTTTGAAAGCATTTATTCACATTAAACCGTTTGACCCCATTTTTCTTCATTTCAACCCCGAGAATTGATTCAGAAAACTGGTTTCTCATAAATTCAAGAAAAAAATTGCTGACACCATTGGGATTGGTGATAATAGCGAGGCTAGCTCTTCAAGGTCACGTGAGAACTGTGGAATATCATCTTACACCTCGTTCAATAAAAATAGCTTTCTGCTCGTAATTCAGAATAGTCTAGTTACCTAGAAACTTTTTGAAGGGCTATGGGAAACAGTAACATCTGAATAGAATAAATTTACACAGTGAATGTTTGACTACGGCACGCTTCAGAGTCCTTGTTAGTAAACAGTACAAAACAAAAAGTTTCTATCCAACATAGGCTTACAGTGCTTTCGAATTTCTCCATCGCATGCTTTTCTTTTCAGATCAAAGTCTAATACCAAGCATTTCAAATCTCCGAATAGTGATCTTTGCAATACGCACGAAAAAGAGCAATTTATTTGTGTCGGTTGGCCTGGACTAAGCAGTTTATAATCACAACCAATATAGTGACACAGGCGCCTGGTTATCAAACCAAGGCAACTGAATTCACCACCATCTGTGACGGACAATCAGTGGTGTTTGTCCTTTGGACGTTTCTGTGGGGATTCACAGAATTACTTGTCTAAGTTAACATATTTTTGTGTACCAAATGGTCCATAATCAACCGCGTGGAATTTGGTAAAACTAGCCCAAATCTTTAGCATTTCTGGATTTTCACGGAACATTTCACTCTGCTGGCCGGTCCTTCCTTGATACCCTTTCTCAGCAAGCAGTGCCGCAGAGTTTTGTCAATAGGATGTTTTACTATTATTCTCAGAATTTCAGGCCTGTTAGAGTATACGGAGCGCTCTCCAAAAGCTCATGTACACAAACTGTTATGCGAAAAAAGGACGCGCACTCTCTCCATTCCGATTCACTTTCGTGATCGATAATAATGCTGGAAGGTTTCCAAAACATTGATATTCAGATAGCTTGTGAAGAAGATCTTGTCAATCTGGAATACGCAGACGACCTCGTTCTCGTCTCCTCAAGGAAGAATATGGCCTACTCGCTCTTAGACGACGTATCCGTGCTTTTATCGCCCACACAGATCAAACTAATGCTTCTGAGTATGCAGTCGCTGAACATGCCACCTAAAATCCAAGGTGAGACAATCCAAGACGGCGAGCGTTTTTACCTATGTTAGAGCTGCAGAAGTTCTAACTTTAATGTGACAGATGAGGTCAGTTCACAGATCTTCGAAGGCCATGTCGTGTTTTTTTAAGTTTGAACATTTGTGGGGCCAAGCGGTATATCTTTGAATCTCAGAAGACGTGTGTATTAGGCTACTGTACAAGCTGTTTTGTTACACGGCTGCAGGACCTTCTCAAGCATCCAAACTGCGAAGTCTTCAGGTGTTCGACAACCATTGTATCAGAACCTTAGCCCATATGCGTAACGGAACACATGGACAGTATGTGGTCGTGCAACGTCAATGGTTGACAAATTCCACAACCAGAAACTGCATTGGTTTGTCATGGCTGCTCTCCATGCCAATTAACGGTGATGCAGGCAGAGGATGGATCGAAATTCTACCAAACCGAGTGATACGAAAACGTTTCCTGTCTACACGACTCGCCCTCCTAAACGGGGACCGAGTGATCCCCAATGTGCATAATCAAGGGCACCGGAAAATACAGACACCAATTGATAACAGTGACGTACTTGTCGTCAATTTCTCTCGAGAGTGTGTCTTCAGGTGTGAGCACCTTTTTTCTATTCCCAACAAAATTAGTGGGGATAGCATCTGAATTGTATATTGGACTATCGATGATGATGAAAGCTTTTAGATTTTCAGGAGCAGATCACTGGGAGAAGGCGTTGTAGGACCACGTGATGTGGATCCCGCGATTGAAGGATGAGGTCACTATATCCTGTCCAAGTGCGAGTTAATCACACTGCTGATAAGCCACTCGTGGTCGAACAGCTAAGTGTTCAAACTACTAGCTAGGAGGCCGCGGGTTCGAGACTCTTCGGGGTTTCGTGAGATTCGCACTGCTGATGATTCCCAATAAGGATGAGACAGCTGTACATAGCTTCACGGCTTTTTAGCATAGGTTAGTTTCACTTACAGGACGAAATATCCACAAAAATAAGTTACATCTCACAGTTTGTAGCACGTCTAAGTTCACGGTGGATATTCTAATATGACAATCTGTTGCCGTCCTCTGACTGGGTACTATCTACCGCCTGTTTTTGTGAAGCTATAGTCTTGGGCTTGTGGCAAGCGATAAAATATGAAAAACTTTCGACAATTCACTGGTCACCTTTCGCAGAAACATTGTTGTTCGTCAGTACCTGTGATGACAGGCATCTCGAACTCATTGGCACCGGAAAAGTAAAAATGAACTCTGTTTTAAATGCTATTCTTCTACGTTCTACTATGAGATTTGATTGCATTCCACAATTTTCGTCGGCATTGAATACTGCACCAGTCGTTGGCTTTTCTCTGCTGTATCGGACAACAGTTATTCACTTGACTGGATCACAACTGAATGAAACTCACGTTCATTGAACGGGCGTAATGCTGAAAACTGTTCGACATCCCGCGATCGATTTCTACCTTATTGGGGCCACATTGGGACCAAGAAAGATTCATTTTTACGAACCGGACCAAGATGTAGTCACGTTCGCGCTGAGGAGAGACTCAGATGACTATCACTTATATGATATTCTTCAGGTGGGCGGGCTTTAAGGAGGCCGCCTCATGTTTTGGTCGATATGACGTTAGCACTCATGGGGTCGTCGAAACGTATTCGAGTCGACTCCCGTTGAGGATCATCAGAAGTGCGCAGGCCCTAAATATGAAGGTGATTTGCAAAGGAGTGTAGTTTGCGAGTTCCCTAAAATTTGAGGTTCAGAACGTACTCGGATACTGAGACTACCTGGTGAACCTAAGGAGGGTATTAATAGTTGGCTCTCCGAAAGTTTTCAGTAGCCCTGTAAGTAGTGTATTATTCTGAGAAAACATGATTCACAATCATTCATCCTGTTCTGCTCTGAAGAAAAGCCACGTTTCGTGGACAACTTAATTGCCGGATGCCTGAGAATGGCGTTTTAAAAGGTAACATTACCAAGGTAAACCTATTTGGGTGTTCCCTGGGAGAACGACTAGAGAATGACCTGCTAGCTATAAGCCATCATTATTGCAGTAATTCTTAAGACTTTAACAACAGTTTGCTAACAAGTGTTCTGTGCTTAGGTCTATAAAACGGGAAAACTATTCCAACCAAATGAAGGAACTGTTTTCTGAATTTGAAGGCACGCACAATTAAATTTCAACTCACTTATATGAATAAACCACTCGATTTAGTATATTTTGTGACAGAATGAAGGACAGTAGCTTCAACCAGGCCTCTGAAAGTGGAGACACTGACGGCCATATGATGTAAAAGGTGGAGATAAACTATAGACGTAATGCACTACTCATAAAGTTGCTGAAATTTCTTCGACAGCCCACGACCGGTTTCTCCCATCCTAGGGCTCATCAGGTAGGCACAGTTCCCGAGTTTTCGTCAACCTCATACTCTACTTGGATCCAAATTGCACGAAATTAGCGAAATACACTCATGCGTAAACATTTGAAAACATCATAAACAGGAGATTCAGCTGGGTTACAGGTGAGCCCCCAGCAAAACCAAATTTGTCTACAAATGAGTGTATTTTGCTGAAGATAAATTAGCTATGAGACCCAATCTGTAGAGGCAACCTTCCTGATTGATTACGGTACTAAGACTTCAATGCGTGCCTTGACTCAACTGCAGTTTCCAGTAGGCCAATTTTATCCCTCTGTTTCGAACCGGTCAACTCGTTTTACGTACTGTATTATGTCGTGCCGTGCCGTGCAAAACGTAAACGAGAGTAACTGATATTCCGATATCTATAGACTGACCTTTGCACCCATCGCGTTAAGCAACTGCCTCTGTAGAGTTACGTGATTGGTAGTGGACCAACCATCGGTCAAAATCCTGCTGCGTCAGCCGTTGGAAGTTGGTACGTCAATCTTTTTGTTAAAAGACAGGACACTTATTATCCCGGACAAAATGGTGTTGTGATAAGCTAGTGATCACGTGAGGATCAGTCTTCCAGTCCTGTGATTACTCTAATCAGGTGACACTGCTATTACAACCCTCCATTATGTCTGGTTATGATTTGTATGGCTTGCGACATGCCCCACATAGTTCATTTTTTCAAAGAAGAACCCCGGTCACTAGAATAAACAGACAGACATACATGTGCGCTCAGAGGTCAATTAAGCCTAACCACCAATTGTGTGTACATACAGGGAAATGTGCACTCTTCCAATTCTGTTGTCACGATGGAACAGATCCTGCACACACTGCGTAGTTGTTTTTTTCCCGCATGCCAGTTGGGAAAATAATGGCTTCTTCCTACTGGTGGTAGTAGTAATAACGCTAGTGGGCTATGCGCCTGCCAAGAGTGTAAACAACAAAATCGATGGCTGTCGAGATGTTGTTGTTGCGTAATGATGTTACTACGTTTGGTCGATCGAAGAAATTTGCGTTCGGAAAAGAAATTATTCCGGTACACAGTGGGTTCACACCAAGGTATGTTCTTCGTTCGCTCTGATGTGCATTCACTGTGGGAAGTCGCTCCACCTGCGAAAGTCGAGAAATCATATTGTTCAACTTCCTCTACCCCGAAGAGAGCGCCCCCCCCCCCCCCCCCCCCCCCCCCAAAAA
>NW_008751839.1:153533-154733 GCF_000715545.1 Opisthorchis viverrini
CTGGGACAAGTATGCGAATAAGTTGGTACAGAGCTCCGGCGAAAAATCCGCTCCCCACTGAACGGAGGGGTCTTTAAGTTCGGAATCGTGAGGATCGAAATATGGGGAGGAACGATGGTGAGCAAAAGGTGCAACTATTTGATGGATCCCATATGAGACACAATTTCGATGTTAACGAGGTGGGATAACCTGTCATCTAATCAACCAGACCTGTCATTCGTGGAATAGATTGTAGTAGAAATGTTCCGGGGTGTAAGCTACCTTATTGAGACAAGAAAACTTAACCTGATCTGATCTAAAATTCCCTCTCTGAAACAATCCAAGAGGGCAGAATTAAGGATGTGTCTTCATCTTCCCTTGTTTGGGTATTACGCACTTTGTGTACAGTGTACAGGCTCACAAATGCCGGCAGATTTTTGCGCATTTAAGCCTCAGAACTACCCAATGGTTTGATCTTTTGTGCGCCTCTGCCTTTCCAGTTGCGTTTAGTATATAGTTGCAGGAGATCATTTTACCCAATAAGTTTCCGAAAGTCGATGAATAAACAGCTGTTGGTGACTAAG
This sequence comes from Opisthorchis viverrini, assembly GCF_000715545.1. NCBI lineage: Eukaryota > Metazoa > Platyhelminthes > Trematoda > Opisthorchiida > Opisthorchiidae > Opisthorchis > Opisthorchis viverrini. The sequence continues at coordinate 154,097 of NW_008751839.1, forward strand.
CCGTTTCAGCAGTGTTTCAGTTCGAGCCCCATTTTTCATTTTACAGAGAAGACCAAGTCATGTGCTGTCACCGTGTTATTTACCCACTCACCTGCAAGCGACGCAGTAGATAAATATAGAGGTAATTACATCTGCCGATGGTTGATGTGAAATAGACCATCGATTCAAACTTTTGTGGTAACTTTTCAATTCGGGATGCTTAGGATTCTAGATGACCTCCTCTCTTGACATCAAATGTCCTGACTACACAAAACATAATTATTGTCCCATCGAAACGATTATTGATCCACGAATGATTCTTGATTGTGTTCTTTGGTCTGTCTTGTTTGCTGGGCTAGATTCAGAATTCGATGAATTAAATCTTTCTGGAGGGACTGAAGTACCCCGCTCCACATCACTTTCTTCAACAGAGGGATGGTCTCTCAAGTTTATACTTTCACATCCTGCTTCCGCCAATCTACGAAGGAGTTTTTCCAGTGAAAAAGTCAGTTGGGCATCAATCAAAAGAGAACAAAACCTAACAAAGGAGGTGTTATATCTGCTGATTCGCCAATCTGTGGTATCTGCTGCTGACCCGCTCCAGTGCCTAGTGTCGGAGAGAAAAGACTCACAGAAGGGAACACAACAGCTGTATTCC
>NW_008751839.1:157687-159821 GCF_000715545.1 Opisthorchis viverrini
GTTGTACACTGGGATCAGACTAATTACTGGCTAATGAACACGAAACCACAAACCGCACTTGAGTAGAACTTTCAAAAAAGCCAGTACCATCAAGCGTACACCTGGAAATTGTTAAAATATCCAAAATAGATGAACAACACTGTCAAATGCCCCAAGCACTTCCTAATCCGCCTTAGATCAGATGGCGGGATCGAACCACCAGAATCAAATCGATCACAATTGCTCCACATGCGCCACTGTCTTTCCTCCGGCCTCCGTCATATCACCGTGTCTTTGAAACAGCCCAACTCCCACTGAGCAAGCCAGCCATGCGGACTTTGTCTGCATTAGGAAGAACATCAGCTAACTTTAAGCTCCATCTGAGTGTTATTGAGTTCCACTCACCAGACATTTGTCTCTCCTGACACCAGTAGTTTGAACATGAACTCTTTGTGGAAGGTTCATTCTATGTCTCACAATTTTCTGCGGCCACGTTTAGAACGTTATACATCCAAAAGCGATGAAAATGTTACGGCATCAAGAATTTCGGGATGTTTCTAAAAGCGTCATCCAGTACTAGTCACGGTTGAGTATCCTTACAAATTTTTTGTGCCCTGTGTATCGTAATACATCTGCAGGAAACCAGAGATTTGTACTAAGCACAAAATAAAACGACGATGACGTAGATGAAATGAATCACACTAAGTGTTGCACGGACCGAGGGGACCAAGCCTGTAGACGTACGATAGATGTAGGTACAAAGTGTGGTTTCAAACATCTTTTCGGTGGCAATGGTCCTGCTATCAGTATCTATCTGTGCGACAGGTGAGAACGCACTAGTGTTGGAAAAACTTGTGCTGTTCTTTAATCAGTTGGGAAATGCTTGGGACCGATTGGGTAGTCATCGTTTCGGAGAGGTTTGATGAACAACAGCAATAAATCCACCGACTGTTTATTAAACCTCTCTGGGGCAAGTATGCGAATAAGTTGGTACAGAGCTCCGGTGAAAAATCCGCTCCCCATTGGACGGAGGGGTCTTTAAGTTCGGAATCCTGAGGATCGAAATGTGGGGAGGAACGATGGTGAGCAAAAGGTACAACTACTTGATGGGTCCCATATGAGACAAAAGTTCGATGTTAACGAGGTGGGGTAACCTGTCATCTAATCAACCAAGCCTGCCATTCGTAGAATAGATTGTAGTAGGAATGTTCCGGGGGGTAAGCTACCTTATTGAGACAAGAAAACTTAACCTCTAAAATTCCCTCTCTGGAACACTTCAAGAGGGCAGAATTAAGGATGTGTCTTCATCTTCCCTTGTTTGGGTATTACGCACTTTGTGTACAGTGTACAGGCTCACAAATGCCGGCAGATTTTTGCGCATTTAAGCCTCAGAACTACCCAATGGTTTGATCTTTTGTGCGCCTCTGCCTTTCCAGTTGCGTTTAGTATATAGTTGCAGGAGATCATTTTACCCAATAAGAAAGCCGAGGAATAAACAGCTGTTGGTGACTAAGCCGTTTCAGCTGTGTTTGAGCTCGAGCCCCATTTTTCATCTTACAGAGAAGATCAAATCTCGTGCTGTCATCATGTGATTTACCCACTCACCTGCAAGCGACGCAGTAGATAAATATAGAGGTAATTACATCTGCCGATGATTGATGTGAAATAGACCATCGATTCAAACTTTTGTGGTAACTTTTCAATTCGGGATGCTTAGGATTCTAGATGACCTCCTCTCTTGACATCAAATGTCCTGACTACACAAAACATATTATTGTCCCCATCGAAACGATTATTGATCCACGAATGATTCTTGATTGTGTTCTTTGGTCTGTCTTGTTTGCTGGGCTAGATTCAGAATCCGATGAATTAAATCTTTCTGGAGGGACTGAAGTACCCCGCTCCACATCACTTTCTTCAACAGAGGGATGGTCTCTCAAGTTTATACTTTCACATCCTGCTTCCGCCAATCTACGAAGGAGTTTTTCCAGTGAAAAAGTCAGTTGGGCATCAATCAAAAGAGAACAAAACCTAACAAAGGAGGTGTTATATCTGCTGATTCGCCAATCTGTGGTATCTGCTGCTGACCCGCTCCAGTGCCTAGTGTCGGAGAGAAAAGACTCACAGAAGGGAACACAACAGCTGTATTCCGAAC
>NW_008751839.1:159921-189656 GCF_000715545.1 Opisthorchis viverrini
GATCGTGCCTCTGTGAAAAGCCTGAACGTTGATCACATTCGGTCGTGCATCTGTGGCCGCAAGAACACCCATCAGGTTTTACTGAATTGATTAAATGATTGACCGGCCTGGATGCTTGCCGGCTTTCCACTTGAGTTTTTGGTGGAGCAGTAGGTTCCGGGCGTTCTGAAGTTGTTTTCAGGAATCTGATCTTCCTGATAGGAGGTCACTAATACATGTACAGTGCTGAAGTTCAAAAGTACTGGTGTACTGCTATCACAACTCGCTCCTTTGAATTGGTGAACTTCGTCAACCTGAGACGGTCAACTACGGATTCTATGAGATTTCTAAATTACCTTTGACATTGTCGAGAAAGGTAAACATGGTGTTCCGCATCACTTCAAAAATATCAGATTTAGACGACTGTGATGATTTTTGTTAGATCTTACGTGAAATCGTGTCGCGGCTCCTTTCACAATCTACCGGACTTTTTTCGTTCCAATTACGTTAGCTTCTCCCTACAAAGATCACTCACAAATAGCCACTTTCAAAATGAGGTACTACTGTTTAGTCACATAAGTAATGTGTGACCCAGGTGGAAAATATTTGGACGTGTTGGGATTAGCTAAAGTACATGGTAGACTATAAACACTTTCGTGTATTATGTTGACTGCATACCATTTCTTAATCGCTTGTCTAATTTCATGGACCAAAAGTTTTTCCGCTCCCCCATGTAAAGCGAATGCAGAGCTCTATGCAGGGCTGCAGAACTGAGGCTATCTTGGTGAAATGCATTAAAGAGATAAAGTGAGTCATGAGTGTGCTCGAGGCTACAAGTGGAAGTTGCATGCTTTCGAGTCATGCGAAGTCACTCAAGTCCGGCTTTAAGTGACATTTCTAACCAATGTCGAACTTCTAGGGGAGAGTAAGTGCGTCTTAAAAAACTTGTAGGTGGTCTTTTATGGCTGTTCAATGGAAAAGAATAAACGTTCCCTCACTACACTCCATTGTGGTCCATACGAGGAACTAGGATGGTTGGAAATGTATGCCGTAAGCCCACATGGACCGGCTACAATCCTTTTTAGCAAGTTTCTCATTAAATCAACCTAAGCTTAGGTTGAACAGCACTTTATCCCATAGGACTGTAAAAAATACACACCTCCGAAGCCCTGAATGCGAAGCTTCAGTTTTTTAGAAATCACCTCAACAACATATCAGTCCCGGGCAATTCATCAAGCACAGCTGAAAGTCAGACGAAAAACGTGAAAAAAAGTCATTCATCCATCCTAAAGTCTCCTAAGCCAATGGAGACCCATATGGCTCCCTCAAAAAATATTAAAATGGCAAAGGTTGTGAAATTCGTTATTGATAATCAAGACATTTAGTACTGCAAAAATAAGTGGTTGCCTACACAAGACACCACACTCAATTCGTGGACTGTTCATATTAGTACTCTTGTAGCTGCGGCACGGTATACGCCGTTACATCTTGCAGGAGTCACCGAAAGAATTAGCCGGAGGTCACGGGGTTGAAACACCCTGAAGTTTCCGTAACCGCTTACTTCTGATTACTCCTAATAAGGGTGAAACTTCTATACAGGTTTTCTCTGATTTTTTTGCATTGACCTTTTAAATGACTCGGCGCCAGCGGTCTCTGTTTCAGATCGCGGGGCACGTGATCGAGATTGAGTAACAACCATCTTCTCAGGTCAAAGATGTCCATCAAAATGCCTCATGATTTTGAAGCTTTACTGATAAATCGTTATAGGCTTTTTTGTGCACACGAAAAGATCTTAGTGCATACTTGACACTTACTCGAATTACTAGCTGAACGAATTACTGATGTCAATAAGTTTCACCACGTAATACTCCTTTGGATATTTTTTAAGCTCTGCGACATCATATCATCTTGCGCTTTGAACATGAACAGTAAAAAACATCTGTACCAACGGATGAACCCAGAGTACCCCAAACGTGATAAAGAAATTCAATAACTAATCATCCAACTGGAATTTTCGACCGTTCCAGAACACCGATTCCCCAAATCATTTACGTACGGTATTTGTTTCAATAAACCCGTACTAAAAGAGATTCGATTGAGACCAAGTACTGGTGTGTATCCGAAGAATACTTACAGTTGATACGTCACCGAACAATGGAGAACCCTCCTCTTTAGCCGAATTCTCTTGTCAAAAAAGCACTCATAAAACGCACGACCGAGATAATTTTTTGAGTGGCTACGAATAACTGATTTTTACTCTCAGGTGGCTGATTAGAGTAGACATTACAAAGCGCGCTTCCAAATACACAACCAGGCAATTTGAAGGGTCGGAATTCGGTTCCATCCGTGTTTTCTAAATAATTCTGAGTATACAGCCATGCACCGACATAATTATTCATGAACAGCTTAATTGCCGCATTTCCTGAGGCTTATATGGGACCCAAAATCGACGTGGTACACAGTACTACCACGCCGCTATTTTCGTCTGAATATAAGAAGCCATATCAAAATTAAGCAGTGAGATCTGTTGAAACCTCGCAGTGTTTTCTGAAAGGCTTAGCGGAACTGTAGTTTGTAAGGCTTGACGATACGCGAAGCTCTAAAGTGGATTCATTGTTACGCCGAAGTATTTCGATAGCTTTGCAACAATGGAATTCTGTGACAAAGGTGGAAAAATTCTTGAAACGACCGAAGCCCGAATCCACCTGTTATAGCTTTTGTCAAAGTCTTATATTTCATGATTACGTCTTCAGTTGACGATTAGGTTAAATTCCTCATACTACATACACCACGGGATTCCTGATGCGTCTGCGAAATTCCCAAGGCTCAAGAGTTCCAAGCTCCAGCATAAACAGTAGAGTTACCGACTTTTGACAACATCTAAACTCGACTCCACGTCATGTCTAAATTTCTATAAAGACACTAAGGGTTCTTTCGAATCCAACGCATAGTGCTTCCTAAGGAATTTATCTTCAATTTTTTAAAACTCAAGGTAGCAAAAAAGTGTGCATATCAGCAGAACATATTGACAGGAGAATTATTCCGGAGTTTGTGGGTTTGGTTGCTTTTAGAATTAGGCGTGAAGTTCTCTGCAGCCGAAATCTGCTGCGCTTCAACAAATATGAGAATTACTGTACGGGACTTCGATCTACAGACTGTACTGTTTGCCTTCACGGGCAGTCCACTCGAGTAATACGGCGATCCTCCCTAAGAATTTGCTCTCGCGATGAGTGTGCTTTCAAGTAGGGATACTTGCAAGAGGTAATCTCTCCAAAGGACTTTCAAGAGGACCGGAAGATAGCTTTCAAGCATACGCCAACCCACAAACGAAGCAACGGGTTGCGCTTCTCTGCAAGGTTGCACTAATGAATCTTTGCTCTAGAAATCGTTTTTGGACACCATTAATGCTCTTAGCAACATTGATTCGATACTGAAGTCCACCGTGAAGCACAACTATCAGTTTTCAACTACTGGCTGCCGGGACTGAAAGTCCATTGGACTACCTTTAAAAGAGTCAAACACACACAAGCATTGGACATGTTTTGTTTCGTGAACCAACGCGATTTACGGGAAAACCCCTTGTCAAAAGCTGAAATAAAGCTGTCAAGCAGGAAACGTGTGATTTTCCTCAGTGTTACAGCATAAGTATAACCCCCCTGAAAGGAGACCGCATTGAGATCGTGCACACTTGGCTGTAGAGAATTTAGTCCTTTTATCATTGACAGGCTTTGGACTTCTAACGGCCTTTTGTTGCCGTCGGTAGGACAGTTGCGCCATAGATAGATAGATAGATAGATAGATAGATAGATAGATAGATAGATAGATAGATAGATAGATAGATAGATAGATAGATAGATAGATAGATAGATAGATAGATAGATAGATAGATAGATAGATAGATAGATAGATAGATAGATAGATAGATAGATAGATAGATAGATAGATAGATAGATAGATAGATAGATAGATAGATAGATAGATAGATAGATAGATAGATAGATAGATAGATAGATAGATAGATAGATAGATAGATAGATAGATAGATAGATAGATAGATAGATAGATAGATAGATAGATAGATAGATAGATAGATAGATAGATAGATAGATAGATAGATAGATAGATAGATAGATAGATAGATAGATAGATAGATAGATAGATAGATAGATAGATAGATAGATAGATAGATAGATAGATAGATAGATAGATAGATAGATAGATAGATAGATAGATAGATATCGGCACAAACCGAACGATAAAGACTTTCGAAGTATGATTGAGGATTCTACCGGCTTTCATGACTCTTCGTTAACACCATGTGTACTTTGGTCACTCGTCCAAGGTATTTTTAACTCGCTCACAGCCTAAATGCTCCGTCTTATGTGAAACTAACCAAACTCACTCAACGTCGATGTCATTGAATGAAGCGAATTCCGACAAAGATGCGTCTTCCCGCTTTCTGAATAATGCGATTAGTGAGTTCAATTTTTGCTGGATTAGTGCAACGATTCCTCAGTGCCTTTGCCGGAGTAGAATCTACGTCATATCCACAAAAGAAAGCTTTAAATGAACAGCGCAGCTCGCATGTCTTGAAGGTGGTTCACTTCCTAGAACAGTACACTGTTAGCCAGTTCTGTGTGTGCGCTGTCCTCATGAGTATGGGATTCAAGTTAGTCTCATTCCACTGAGTATGAAACCTGGACTGGTGTCCCATGCTTTCTGCCCATTCCGTGTTACAGCTCATATACCTACGTCCGTAGAATGGAAAATTGTTATTTCTCTTTGTCCGCACAATATGCATACTGATTGCACTTTACTGACGACTGACTGAAAAGTGAGACAAGGTTTGGGAAAATACACATTGCCTCCAGAAATCGGGAGTTCCCCGTTTATTGGTTGTTGATAAGGCGGCCACTGGTCTGTTCACCGAGCTTGGCAATCGAACTGCAAACACGGTGTGACAGTACGAAGTATGATGACCAAACATTTGCAAGTCAACTGCCAAGCTCGGCGAACTGACCAACAGCCACCTGAACAACAACCAATAAACTCACCTGAACTACCAATATTTCCTCGTTTAGCCAGGTACCACGTACCAAGGTCAATACATTCGAAAGTAGGTTAACCTGCGAACGATGCCATTTGGGCAGTTCTCGAGACTGATCGCTGATTAGAACCTCTTTATTAGCATTTGCTAGAAATGTCCTTGAATCCAACCACTTATCTGACGCCAACATAGCGATTCCGCTCTGATGTGATTTAACCGATTGCAACCGCTGAAGTTCACAGAGGCATTATCGGTAGCTCACTAAAGTACATTAGTCTAATAGTCATGTTCCGCTTAGGTCAGGTCAAGTGAATGAGTGAATTTCACTTTGGATTGTTTGGTAACATTTGTTTATTGTTTATTGAATGTGTTGAACAACTGATTGCTCGTGAGTAATGTCGAGGCTGGCTACCTCCACTTTGGTGTGATTAGTCCAATTGGTACACCCGACGACTGTCGCTTACGAAACTTCGCACTCAACATTCGCCGAGTAGACCTATTCGGTTGTTTCGATCCTTCACCAGCACAAAATGATTACTAGAACATTGCTGAAAAATCCACAGAATTCGCTGCGTCCCTGTTGACTCAGTCATGCTCCTCGGTAACTGAAAAGCCTCTTGGAGTTCAAGTTTGGTCACCGGGAAGTTACTTTCGACGTGGTGCCTGTTAACATGAGAATCCGTGAAACCGGAATCCACCGAAGATTTTTCATCTCATTTAAAATGTGTAAATATCAGAGAACGAAAATATGCGTGCATATCTTCCTGATACCTTTCATCGTTTGCGTACGCAAGTGGTGGAAAAACCTCATTCCCGTGGCAACAAATAACCTGGCCTGTGAGGGAACAACAGTGCCGCCAGTCATTCATTCGGCTTCGCAGGTTTCATCGCATATGACAGGCACCTTTACCAAATGCTTCAGATTGTTGTCGTTTCAAAATGTTCACATTTTATGTCGCACAATCACGGGAAAGTGTAATGAACCCGCGCTCTTTGCGGACAAGCTTTCGTTTTTTTTTAGCAATGTCCCACGGAAGATCGATACAGATGTACGATGGAATGTAAGCAGGACTAGGAAAGCTGATATTTGTGAATTCAAACTCTAGCACAAAGCATTCGTTCGTCTAGAATATTATACAGTTTATACATTGAGTCCACCGAGTTCAATTGTTTTCTAACAGACTGTGTACTGATCTGTCGTTGAGCATATTGCGATTCGTCGTCTGAGCCGTTACAATCAAGCAATCAATCAATTTATCAGCTGTAAACCGTGTGCTATATGCACATTGGTTCCAGCTGCTACAGTTTCGATCACCGGAAAACGAGAAAGTGGGACATACAACCAAGCGTTGGGGCGAAGTCATGTTCAATTTGTTCGGAAATTGGGTAGTTACATATTGAAGGCCATAGATTCGATGCACGAGCGCCACTGACTGGGCGATTGGGCCATTTCCTCCAACTTCATTAACCACCGGTGATTTGAGCCCCGGGGTCCAGGAGGTGGAAGTTGCCCACCCGACTAAGTTTACTGGTTGATGTTTTCGTACTTCGTGCCAGGTCATACACTGTGCACCTCTCAGTCGCTTCCACTCAGCACAGGGCTGGGAGAAAAGAGTTCTGAGAGGCGGACTGTCTTCTGGTATGCGGAGTACATGTCCCAACCCCCACCCATTGGTCTACTTGTGAACATATCATTTTTGTTGTATCATCAACATTGTGGCTCTTTCACGCTTAGCTTACGAGAAGTTAGAGGATATCGGCACTCGAAAGCTCCGTGTCATGTGATCGGATCCTGTCGAAACTCTAAAAATCAAATGGGCAACCAGTTGCAGCATACCTGGCGAATAACTCACCAGGAGTTCCTGTTCCATCGAAAAGTGTTTACCGTTTTCGAGAATCAATTTGTTTTTCACGAGAGACTCAACTAAATCTCTCGTTCATAATATTCTACAACTGAATGCGCTGCACACAGGCCGCCTCCTGATTCAGTTGTCAAGATATCCAAGATATCGCAGTATATTTTCACGAAAGAAACTACTCACAAGGTTGCTGAAAACTCTTCGACAGTCCACGACCAGTTTCGCCTTTCTTGGTGCTCATCAGGTAGGCGCAGTCCCCGAGTTTCCATCAACCTTAGGTTCTACTTGAACCCAAATTCGACTGTCTTCGAGAAATACACCAGACTGATTTGCAACTGAGTGTATTTCTCTAAAACAGTCCAATTTGGGTTCAAGTAGAACATGGGGTTGCCGGAAACTCGGGGACTGCGCCTACTTGATGAGCCCCAAGAGGGGGCGAAACCGTCGTGAACTGTCGAAGAGTTTTCAGTAACCTTGCGAGTCTTCACCATTTTGTTTGCATTGTGTGAACTTGGCTTCCTACCCTGTAGACAGTCCAGCGTGTTCTTTAAAGTTCAATTCAGTAAGACAAGGAATAACAAGTCCAGAATAGTCTGCATATAAAATTGGGCGTGTTCAGCAAGCGCATACCTCAAATTGTGGGATTCTCGTCCAACTTGCTGTATGGTCTTGTGCAAACTAAGTGTTGAAATCGTATGGTCGAGTAAATTGTCACTTTCTTACGGGTTAACCACAAATATGTGCGCTCAACAGGAAGCACGGCAAGTACTCAGACGTCCACGTAAAAAGTTCTCGAGAATTATTTTAAAAAAGAAAATGAATAAGAATGGGATGGGTGCAAACAAAAGTATGCCTTTGAACACATGAACACGAAAGAGAGAATGGATTTTTAGCAGTCTGGTGTAAGATTTACTGCAGGTGAATGCTCAGCTTCGGTGACGTATGTTGTGACGTACATCTGCGTAAGGCTAGGTCGCAAAAACCAAGCCCATATAAGACCTGTATGGCCATCGGGCAGTCCACTGTTCTACCCCCAGGATGACGCTTGATGCCACTGGGATATTTCGATGTCCACCCATGAAAAGCCTTATCGGTCTACAAAAAGCCTCTTAAGCCTGAGTTTTAAGTAGCCCATACCACTGAATCTGATCACAGTTACGTACAACATTTTCATTATTGATCTAAAATTCACCGCACCTCTGCCATAGACAATACATCAGCTGAAGTTACGATTGTGATACAGTACCAGGCATCCTACTGGAAAGGAAAAAAAGTTAAGTCACACGAACTTGAGATCTCGTGCTAATCGTTCACAGGCAGTGAAAGCTTAACCGATTTCTGCAGCCTCCGTGAAACCTGAGACGCGTTACAACACAGATCAAACCGAGTTTATGTGGCGCAGAGGGCATCCACCGACCGGAATCTAGCAAGCAATGTTCACACCAACATGTTTGTCCCACATCTACTTCATCCAACCTGGTCATTGTGACAACTCAGTGGGTTGGATTAGGAGTGCAAGTTTGGATCCAGTGGTCATACCAGGAAACCGTAAATACCAGAACACTAGTTTTAGAAGCCAGGATTCAGTTTATCGCCCACAGCCAACTATCTCTTCGAAGCTGAAACCCAGAAGGTGGAGGTCAAGTTTCTTGGACGCTAGTCCACTATCAACAGTACTTCCAAGGTACGTCCTGATTGTGTTGATAGTGAGAAAACTGGGAAGTCTAATGGAGATCTCGTCCTGTAACTGAACTGTGAGAATTAGCTTTCGCACGTATATCGGTATAACCAGACGAACTAGAAATCCAGAATTCAACGCAACGTAACAAGCAGCACGTATGTATTCGAATTTGGCGCATATATACAGCAAATGGAATATTAAAACAAAAGAATAATGAATAGAGCAATGAATAGAGGATCAGTCATGTTCATCACATGAACCGAATCTGTGCTGAAAAGCCGAGATGTATTGTTCAGCGGTAGTTTCGTCCTTATCGGAGGTGTCGGATCTTTGGTTAATCATATCAAGAAACTATGCTCGGATGAGTCCATACGAGTAGATTAACTGGAACGAATCAGTAGGGTAGTACAGCAAAACAAATGCTTCATGGGACTCATTACCCAACAAATGGGGAGAAGGCTGGCCGGAACGGCGAGGAGACAGAAACTTGGAGTGCCCCATAGAGAGATGGCACTTCAGATGCCAATAGAAAAACGCTTTGGAATCATGATATTAAAATATTCTCCCGAACTGACAACACCTTACAACGACGCCCCGTCAGTGCTAAGGATCATGTCGAAACGAAACACCGCACAGACTGTATCTAACAACCTCCTCGTGCAGAATATTCGGTAAAATAAGCCAGGCAGACAGGCAACTCCACGTGCGAATGACGGAGCACAAACTACTTTCACGTTTTCCCTCACGAAATCGATTTAACAAAAAACTTGAACAGGATTGAGCCATCGCACTCCACTCATTTGAGTCACGTCGTCAAATCAGCTTCGATGGCACACGTATACTCCAGTCAGGGTTCAAGTCACTTAGACGGACGTGCACTGAAGCACTATAGGTCAACACAACCGAACTACGTCAACCGTAGTGATGGGACCATCATCCAGTCTATCTAGCTTGCACACCTTAGCAAGAAAAACTGCTAGAAGTCAGACAGGAATCCCAACGACGCATCATAGACAGCACAGACGAAGGTCCCAAAGTATCATGTCGAATCACGCGCAAGCACGCAGAGCTAACAAACCCACATGCGCTCGTCGTATCTGATTGCCAGCTGATCTCGAGAATCCACCAATCGGATGATAGTATGGCTGACCCAGATGACGCCGCACTTGACTCGTGTTCAACTAACTGCAGAAACCGGTCGTGGGTTGTCGAAGAGTTTTCAGCAAACTTGTGACTAGTTTCCTTTATGAAATCAACTGCAGAAATCCTTGAAAATGGTTGTTAATGCCGACCGAAACGTCGGACTATTTCACTACGCTCTGTTTTGACTCCAGACTTTCGACATTCTACACCACATGACGCTCAGTCAGGATACAAACCAAGTTTATCGTGCCCATACGAATCTGATCCAGTGAAAAGCACAAACAAAAATAAATGTTCGTAAATTTCAGAATAACTGATGCTTACGTCACGATGGCTCAAAACATGTTGACAGAGTTGACCGTTTTTGACGGTTTTCGCGTTCCACAGTGTCTTCCCAGTTAATGTCCTTCAAACCATAAGTGTCTTTATCAAAACACAGTTCGTGCATGTTGCGGTTAGTCTTTTTACAACATTGTAAAGTGGATGTCTGTCAATGAGCCATAAACAAGTGGCTACTAATGAATGCTGTAATTAATGCCGAAATGAGCACAAATGGCGTATGGATTAATCGGACTGTGTGTTAAATTCAACCCTGACATTGGTATGTAAGCACACACACAGAAGTGAAAGGTAAACATGTAGATACAGGTGGTGGGCTGTCGAAGAGTGTTTCGCAAACTTGTGAGTAGTTCGCCTTATGTAAACATTTTATTATTGGTATAGATCAGACATAACAAGTTCGTAACAAACGAGAACTGTCGTAAATCTCGGTTGGGGAGGTTGGGGACATAAGCAGTTCCTTCAACTATTGATTTTTTGGTCAACACCGTTTGGTGTTCATCCTGGTGTAACTGAGTCTGTAATTTTCGGTAACTTCTATATGACGGTTATCGTTTTGGCGGCCACTTAGGTTAAAGCGGGTACATAGTTGAGACATTCGGCGAAAAGCGCCTGGCCCAGATGTGGTTATATTCAATGGAAATGTGGGAAGAAAGGCTTTATGAGGGCGCTTGCTACATTGTTTACTGGTGATCGGTCCCAAAGATGAAAAACGCCTGGCCCAGATGTGGCTATATTCAATGGAAATATGGAGTAATACACCCCCATGGGAAGAAAGTCTTTATGGGGGCGCTTGCCACATTGTTTACTGGTGATCGGTCCCAAAGATTTCCTGCGGAAATAAACGAGACTTGTTCATAACCTGCGATTGAACGAACTTCAAGTGTATGTCCATGGAGTTCGGTTCTTAAACAATCTTTATGATATCACCGAACACTGATCTTATGTGCTGTTTCGAGAGATGTCGATTACTGGAGCGTTTGTGTAAATGAATCTCGATGCAGCCTGTGTGCTGTTGATTTAAAATTATATCAAACGGGAGCTTCATTTGAACCTCGACTGACAGACTGAAGAGTATGCAACTGAGTGATATAGCCCAAGTCACTGACGGCTTACGTAACCCAAGAGTGCTCCATGTCCCTGCCACTAATTGAAGCATTGTGCCGGAGACATATGAAGCTCACGAATCTTGCTTACCGGTGTTGACAGCGAAACGTTTTTCTCCGTGAAACACAAGCAGCGAGAAGTTGACTTTCCACACACTGAAGCAACGTAACCAAATCGGACACAAATAACTTATACAGCCGACCGGTGGTCTGGTAGCTTAACCTTCCTCTTTGGATGCACGAGGCATAGTCACTGGGGATGAACTACTGGCAAAAACATGCGGCAGCGTGATAACAAAACATACCCTGGTGCTAAGGCCCGAGTACATCAAATCACTGTACCAATGGAACAATGTACAACGATGACAGCACATTCAGCGCATTGTTTCATTGAACAGACAAAGTTAGACCAATTGTTCGTCTGAGAGGTTACTTCATCGAATTCGACAAACATTTGTTGCCCAGATCGCATTTACAGTCGACAGCAAAAAACAACCTTGGCGAGCTTTATCGGTCAGTTGCGCTTAGCGTTAACAAGTGAACACCTCCCCATATGCGTTCCAGCTGTGTATAGATAGATCTCCACAAATTCGCTAGGAGAGTTGCGGCTGAGACATAGGTGACGGTCAGTAGCCACTCGTTCTTCAGTGAGAGGACTGTCTGTCGGGTAATTTTGCTACTTTCGGACAGGCTAGTGACTGATTTGTCAATACTAATATTTCATTTCGCGAAAATCATTTCCGTCATGAAGGTATTGCATGTCTGAAAGTTTTTAATCGCGTGGAGGCTACTCTATTTGAAGTTGTGCTTGATGTCAAAATGATGTAGCAATGGGTTCACCCATGATAGATTCCAACTAATGCCCAGCAGCTGGGACGACATCGATCCAAATGACGAATACCTTTACTGGAAACTCTGCCACTAGTTTCCAATTTTCATAATTCGTCTGCCTGTGACATGAACCAACAAATTGCCACACGTGTTTTGCAAGTTGGATAATGTGTTGAGGTCACGTGATGTAACCGATACGCGTGCAGATAACCAATCGTTGCCATTATCCTCATTATCTGTTTACTTAAGCCAGAATGGCCCTGTGGGCGAGCTATGCTAGGTAACAGTCTACCTTCGAAGTTCTACAAATTAACAAAACAAAATAACTCTTTAACTGGTGCCGTGGGCCAGAAATGCCCTGTCTACCCAGTTCATATTGATGATACTCCATAAATGAGTTGACGAGAGTAATCTCTTTTCCTGGAGTACACAGATGAATTCGTTCCGCTTGAAGGTTACGTGGACAAGCACTGAAGTACTCTGGATAGTTAGGTAGATAGATAGATAGATAAGATAGATAGATAATAGATAGATAGATAGATAGATAGATAGATAGATAGATAGATAGATAGATAGATAGATAGATAGATAGATAGATAGATAGGATAGAAGATAGATAGATAGATAGATAGATAGATAGATAGATAGATAGATAGATAGATAGATAGATAGATAGATAGATAGATAGATAGATAGATAGATAGATAGATAGATAGATAGATAGATAGATAGATAGATAGATAGATAGATAGATAGATAGATAGATAGATAGATAGATAGATAGATAGATAGATAGATAGATAGATAGATAGATAGATAGATAGATAGATAGATAGATAGATAGATAGATAGATAGATAGATAGATAGATAGATAGATAGATAGATAGATAGATAGATAGATAGATAGATAGATAGATAGATAGATAGATAGATAGATAGATAGATAGATAGATAGATAGATAGATAGATAGATAGATAGATAGATAGATAGATAGATAGATAGATAGATAGATAGATAGATAGATAGATAGATAGATAGATAGATAGATAGATAGATAGATAGATAGATAGATAGATAGATAGATAGATAGATAGATAGATAGATAGATAGATAGATAGATAGATAGATAGATAGATAGATAGATAGATAGATAGATAGATAGATAGATAGATAGATAGATAGATAGATAGATAGATAGATAGATAGATAGATAGATAGATAGATAGATAGATAGATAGATAGATAGATAGATAGATAGATAGATAGATAGATAGATAGATAGATAGATAGATAGATAGATAGATAGATAGATAGATAGATAGATAGATAGATAGATAGATAGATAGATAGATAGATAGATAGATAGATAGATAGATAGATAGATAGATAGATAGATAGATAGATAGATAGATAGATAGATAGATAGATAGATAGATAGATAGATAGATAGATAGATAGATAGATAGATAGATAGATAGATAGATAGATAGATAGATAGATAGATAGATAGATAGATAGATAGATAGATAGATAGATAGATAGATAGATAGATAGATAGATAGATAGATAGATAGATAGATAGATAGATAGATAGATAGATAGATAGATAGATAGATAGATAGATAGATAGATAGATAGATAGATAGATAGATAGATAGATAGATAGATAGATAGATAGATAGATAGATAGATAGATAGATAGATAGATAGATAGATAGATAGATAGATAGATAGATAGATAGATAGATAGATAGATAGATAGATAGATAGATAGATAGATAGATAGATAGATAGATAGATAGATAGATAGATAGATAGATAGATAGATAGATAGATAGATAGATAGATAGATAGATAGATAGATAGATAGATAGATAGATAGATAGATAGATAGATAGATAGATAGATAGATAGATAGATAGATAGATAGATAGATAGATAGATAGATAGATAGATAGATAGATAGATAGATAGATAGATAGATAGATAGATAGATAGATAGATAGATAGATAGATAGATAGATAGATAGATAGATAGATAGATAGATAGATAGATAGATAGATAGATAGATAGATAGATAGACACAACCTAAGCCTACTTCCGGCGGACACTGCGATTCCGCATTTTCGGGTGATCACGTCATGCACAAAAATGGCAGTTGATTGCTTTCTTAATTTTACCCGTAAGGTACAGTGCGCGATGCGCATTATTACAGGGACTTAGAAAAGTGAGGTGCTTGGTGGACGATGCACAATCTCTGATCATGTCGTCCATGTAAGTGAGGCACAATTCAAAGAAATTGAATAATAAAACGCATTACGTTTGTCTCGGTGGCAGCTAAACGTGCGCCCGTGAAAAGCTTGCTCCTAGACGGCCTTGTTTGAAATAACACTGGCTAACAAATATTCCGAATGTACATGTAAAAACACGGTGATTTCGACTTTACAACGGCTAGAAATGTTTTGTCGTTGTTCGCGACTTGATGTTCACAACCACCTTTAGTCATCTCAAACCAAGGTACCTCTGAAACTAAACGACCACACCGAAAGAATGCATCATATTTGCCAAAGAGTCCGGGATTTTGGCACGGGACTCAGAGTCAACCATAGTGACTTTAACGGGATGAGTATACTGATGTCCAAGCAGATTTAGGCGACTCTAAGTGTCTTCTTTTCAGAGGGGTTTGGTAAACAGTCGGTGGATTTATTGCTGGGTAACGTTTCGCTTTTGACAAAAAAGCTTCGTCAGGCCAAGTGAGTAAGTAAGTAGGTTGATTGGGTTTTAAGGCAGTCAGGGAACCAATCCGTGAGATTTCTTATGATTAGTGACTTGATCAGTGCTGGGTATTCCAGTCTGATGCCCTGTTTGTCGATTAGTGGGGATGATTAAGATTTACGATAGATTAGTTAGGGCGGGGATTCGTCTTTATGATGGTTTGGGGATGGGAGTGGGGTGGTTAATTCGATCTAACTCAACTTGGATTTTGTACTTTTAGACCCATGCCATTTTACTGATAACTGCACACCGCGTCGTGTCACCTCGGTTGATCTAAGACCGCTCTCCACACGTTTGCGAGTTCTACCCCCTCTATTCTATTCACACTGGGATGCTTGGCGATTTCCACCGACTCGGCCACCATTCGCTGTGGTGTGAATCTTAAACCCCGTCTCAGGATGTCCACATTTTCTAAATTTATTCTATGCCCAGTGTCAAGAGCATGTCCTGCCATTGCTGAATCTTTGACTAAAGCCTGGTATTCCTCTGCGTTTCTCGGTGGTCTGTTAATAGAACGCTTATGCTCACCGATTCTGGTGTGCAGTTCCATGGCCGTCTGACCTATGTAAACCTTTGTGCAGTCGTTACATTTTATTTTGTATACACAGTTCCTAGGAAGGCGATCCTTCAAATGCACCAGAACCGAGCGTAAAATCTTTCCCTTCTGGAAACCTACTCCAATGTTAGCCGTATTCATTACCCTTCTAATGACTTCAGATGTCCCTGCTTTGTATGGAATGACCGCTGTTCAGATCCGCTCATTCTTGGGCCTTGGTGTTGGCACCAATACCCGTCTTAGTTGCCGCTTAATTAAACCCACTGGGTATCCGCTATCTTGAAGTTACTTTTTTACCTCAAGTTGTGCTGCTTTTCGGTCGACCTCCTCTGTACACAGTGCTCTCACTCTCCTAAGCATCGCTGAAGCTATGCTAGCATATACTGCTTTTGGATGTGCAGAGGAGTACTTTAAGACCGCATCGCTACCTGTTGATTTCCGGTATATAGTGGTTTTTAATTTCCCACCACTCTTGTGTGTCATGCAGTCAAGGAAAGCTAGTGTACCCGATGTGGACGCTAGCTCCATGTTAAACTTAATATGAGGGTGCAATGTGTTCAGATGTTGAAAGAATTCGTTCACATTATCCCGCTTTATCACAGCGAACGTGTTATCTACGTAACGCCAGAACACCCTTGGTGGACACTCGAATCAGTTTGAAGCTTTCTGTTCGGAGTCTTCGATGTACGTGTTGGCCAAAATCGGGGATATTGGTGATCCTATCGCTAAACCTTGTTCTTGAGAGTATATAATTGAGTCAAAAACAAAGTGACTGAGGTTTAGGCATACCTTTATGCCTTCAACTATCTCGTCTACGGAGAGTTGCCTTCGTTCTTGCAGCGTTGTGTCTGCCAGTAAAGGTCTGCTCGCTACTTCCACAGCGACCACTTTAGGGACATTGGTACACATCGAGTTGACATCAAGGCTAATCAGGACTTCGTCTGGCTCTAACTGAAACCCAGCTACTTTTTTTAGCAAAGTCATACGAATCTTGGATGTGTGTGGGCGACTTTCCGGCAAGTGGTTTAAGGATACCTGCTAGAAATCTGGCCAGCTCATGTGGTGGTGAACCTATGACATCCACTTTTGGAGTTATGGGGACACCTTACTTGTGAGTTTTTGGCAACCCCTAAAGTAGTGGTTGGATTGAACTTTTTGGGTACAACCGATACCACTTGCCTTGCCCCAGGTGGTTTGTCGCAGCTCTTAGACACCTCGCAACTTCAGCTTTACTCTTATTCATAGTTAACGTGATCGTCCCGTTACTAATTTGGCGGTAAGGACCATCAGCTATGTGTTGTCTAACTTTCTGAAGATAGTCACTCTTATTCATGACGACCGGGGCCTTACCTTTATCTGCCTTTGTACTTACTATGTGGTCTACATTTTTTAACGTGTCTAAGGCTCTTCGCTCTGCTGGTGTAATGTTTGGAACCCCTGGTTGCTGGGACTTCAGGACTGTGACCAACTGTCACTAGTCATAAGGGATCTCACGGATCGGTTCCCTGACTGCCTTAAAACCCAATCAACCTACTTACTTACTCACTTGGTCTGACGAAGCGAAACGTTGCCCAGCAATAAATTCACCGACTGTTTACCAAACCCCTCGGAAACGGTGACTTCCCAATCGGTCCCAAACATTTTCCAATTGATTGAAAACTCTAAAAGTCATTTGGCATTTTGTTTCAAGGGAAGTAGAAGACGATAAGTTGGTTATGAGTTGAGTCTGGAATTCGCGTCTCAGGAGTTTGGCAATCCAGATGGAGATTTTGTTTCGTACGAAACCAAATTCTGCCCACGACCAAAACCATGCCCAGTAGAAACATTAAATTTGACCTGCGCAAGCAAAGCCAACTAATTAAACGATTGATTGCCCTAACCTCATAGAGGAAAGACAAGTCAAGGTTTTCATTCGAGTGGCCACCCTGCGTCGTTTATTTTGCCTTTGTGGCCTGTTGTTGAACAGGTGCTTTTTTCTCTTGACTTCGGCACAATAACGTTGAGTGTTTACCTTTCCATAACATGCCATAGCCAACCCGAAACTGCTTTAAACTCATATTTATCTTACTTGACTTTCTGCTAAGAATCCTGTTTGCATTTGATTTCGAGATCATGTTGCGTACTTAAAGTTACTTTGAAAGCAGCAGCTTGTACAGAGCATGCCAGGCGGTATGGTCCATTTTAAGACGTTTGTGGACTGGGTGCGACGTAAAGCTGGTGTATGACTAACTGGGGTTTTTCTGATGTGACTTCTTGGGAACGAAAATGTCAGGCGACTGGTAGCATTCGGCCGACGCTTTTTTGCAGAACACCCATTGTGTTCGGTGACAGCTAAGTGTGGACAGTGTAGGGATACGGTAACACCCGCTGTCCGATATTAAGAGGATGTAACTAAAAATGTTTGATGGGAACCAACTTCTGTGTCTGGGATTATTCGGCTGATGTATCAGCCTGTTTGTTTTGCATATACTTGGAAGACAATATGGTAGGCCATCAAACAATTTGGAAGCGAAATTTTAAAATGCTCGCCTCGTAGGCAATTGACACATCCGGCTGCGGTGTGAGAGACGGGGCCTTGTTAGATCGTAGGTACTGTAAAATCCATAGCCCGTAGGGAATCTGATATCTAAATGCTCGCCTCGTAGGCAATTGACACACCCGGCTGCGGTGTGACAGAGGGGGCCTTGGCAGATCGTAGGTGCTGTGAAATCCATAGCCCGTAGGGAATCTGATATCCGCTGTTCTACGCCTACACACAGAATGACACTTCCTTCTAACCGTTATAAATTATCTGGTGTTAATTTTGTGGTTCCGTGATCCTACCTAGTCAATCATACACACTGTTTACTCCCTACACCGCTACTAGTCACAAAAATGCCAAATAAAATCATTTACTCCATGTTCTTTGTGAAGCAAAGGCATCATTCACACAAATGTGCGAGGTTGCGTCGTCTAGTAAACATCATCAACTATCGCTGGCATTCAAACTTGTCATCAACGAAACACAAAGCCAATAGGTTTGTAGTTTGAGACTACTAACAGCTTTTGGATATCTTATTCTGGGATAACGCTAAACGGTTATTACGTAACGAGCCCTGTGGGTAGCTTGCGAACGTATTGACTGTGGTTCCGACCGAATATGTACGTTTCTAGTGATCTTGTCTAGGCTTGGACAACTTGAAAGTATCTCATTCCTCGTGGAACATTCGGTCCATATGGCAGCTAGGCACCGGAATGGTGTTCCGGCCAGACAATTATGGTGAAAGGAAGAAGGCCTTCGCTGCGGAGTTATTTATTAGAAAACGTCAACTGAACAGTTACAGACTATTGGACAGTGAAGCAAAACTCCCATATGCACCTTGTTCACAAAAACTGAATATCCATCTTCTCCTTGAACGCGTCTTCCTGAACTTCTCTGGATATTCACTGACTGTTGCTCAAATCCAGGCAAATGCTACAAAGCGCAATAGATCTTACTTTTCAAGAGACGGAAAGCGAATGTACAAGGAAACATACTACTCGCATGCCTACCCCATCAGTACCATCACCGTTACAATGGTAGTACGACGTCACCACCTCCATTCCTATCAATGACGAACACTGCTTGAACGGCCGAGGCCAAGAACCGGAAAGCAATCGGTTAAACTTCAGTATGTCGACACCGAATTACAGCCGTTGTCCGAAGCACCTGTGGGGATGACTTCGTATCAGCGGAAGAAATTCTCCACCAGCGGCGCAACCATCGCTTTTGCGGCACAGGTACCCTCAGGGTCAGTTACAGGGCTACATTAGTTTCTACAAGAGACTGCGAACAAAGTGTGCGTGGTCGTATGAGTGATATAAAAACGGTATCCGCAGGCCAATACATGACTAAAGGTGAAAGTGCCTGTATTGCAAACGACTCATGTAGTTGCTTTCCTGAAGTCCCGAGAAGCGTTCTCTGTCCCTAAGCTGAGACAGTCGTCCGACGATTACGTCATTCCAGCTGGAGCAGCTGTGAGGGAAAGTCTACCTAATACGCTAATTCTCCACTTTACAGCTTGTCCTGGGTAATTCAGGAAATTCGGGAAAAAGAGTTGTACAGCTCAACCACACGTCTTTGAAAGTGTGAACAGACCAAACAAGTGCTGTTTTCAAGGTGACAGAATTTAGTAAGAATTTCGAGGTTTTTATCCATTGTGGCGCTCTCATGTCAACTAACTGAATGAAAACTTCGGTCCACAGGCTTCTTCCATTCCGGCGAAAGACTTCGTAACGACCGCCATCTGGGTCTAGTGGAGCCGTTTGCGTTGTCTGAACCGACATTAATCGGTTATCTTCCACAGGTATTTCAGAACCTTCATCCCTGTCCTCCAATTTGTTTTTGATGTCTTTTTCTGTCGGATTTTGAACTGTTTTGATGTATGTGAATTTTTTTCTTGAATCAAACTGGATAGTATTGAGTTATTCCATTCGAAACATTCTTGCTTCCGCCATAGCCATGATAACAGCTTAGGCGCGTGTTCCTAGTTGAATAAAGACGGCCTTCAAGCGTGCCATTGGCTTGAACATGGACCAGATTCCGAGGGAAACCTGTTTCTTACATCCAGCTACACCGACTTTCTTCATGATGAGGCAGGTTTAGCAGGTAAATTAGTATGAGTTTGGGTGTGATACGAATTATAGTTGGCTCTCTGTCTCGTTTTTGTACTCAGTTCCTTACAGAGCTGGTACTGTAGCACCATTGAGAAATCATTTGGCCACTTCATGGAATAGTGCTCATGGCGATCGCTGCTCGATTTACGTCGTTTCGCTTGTTCATTGCTAAAAGTGTCATTCAGGACCAAACGGTCAGCAACATTCCACCATTACCATTTGTTGCTCCGTTCGAAGAACAATCCCACGACCTAACCGATTCTCCAGAAAGGGTGCAGAAAAATTCAATCTTATCAAACCCGAAGGTGGATAAATGAACTTTTGAATTTTAACGCCGAATGTGACACTGTGGAGGTATGGACGCTGATAAGTATGACAAACTATCATTGAACCGCTGAAGTCGAAATCGAGTTGATAAAGTCTGGTTCATCCATCACTACCTGATCAGAAACTAAGAATCCAGCTTACTCATCCTGTGTCACCGCAACAAAATGCACCATGAGAACCGTTCCCTCCAATTTCTTTTTGACCAATCAACTGGGTTTTGTTGATTGCTTCGAGTTATTTACCTTGGCGCCTACGTTCTTCGCAATAAGAAACATCCGGGTGTCTCCCCTTCACACTTGGGCAGCAGATTCATCGTGTTTCAAGTTCCGATATACAGAAGACCTATTTAGTTACCTCTTTAGCATTCGGCGTCACAAGTAAGAAACGCTACTGACTGCTGAGACTGGAACTAAAAGTCATCTCGGTTATCCCATACCAAGCCGTCCATCTTAGGGCAATGGGAGTGTCCTAACCCGATAGAGCAGGAAGAAAACCCATCCATTAGAGGGTTTGCTTACAGCTGGCACTTCTAAGGTGGCAGCGATTTCTCCCGGTTCCTAGGAAGTGTTTTAAATAACGCAACGCTGGTCAAGGTCAAACCACAGGTGATTGAAACCTTACTTTCTCTGGTGACAGTTGCAATAATACTTTTATAGTTGGTGAAAAATCTGTTGGCAAGTAGAGCCTATAATCGCAAAAGGCAAACGTGATAGGAGCTACCGTTTGAACTTCTGTTGTTCTGTATGAACCAGGGACATTGGAAGTATTCTAAGCATGGCTATTATAAGAGAAGCGTTCCAGAGGGAAAACACTTCGTTCTGCACTGGTAGAATTGAAGGATCACCTCCCTCGAACAGAACAAGGAAGTGTGGTTACAAAATTAAGTGTAACGACTACACTAAGGTCAGGGAACTTCATACCAGAATCGGAGACCATAAAAGAAAAATAACAGGCCACCGGGAAGCGCAGATGAATGTTGAGCGTTAATGAAGGACTCAGCAATGGCGGAACATGTACTGGACACGGAGCACAAAATGTTGAAGTTTTGAGACGGAGACTATGGTCCACCTCATCTAGACTGACGGTCGAGGCGGTGGAAATCACCAAGCATCCCAGTGCAAAGAGAATAGAAGGCGTTAACTGGGAAGCGTGTGGAAGACGATTTTAGATCAGTCCACCAGACACGTGGTGTAACGTGGATACTACTGATGGGGTAGGCATGCGAGTAGTATGTTTTCTCGTAAATCCACTTCAAGTCTCTCTAAAAATGAGATCTATTACGGAGTTTGTGGAGGCGCATTTGCTTTCACTTGAGCAACAGTCAGTGAATATCCAGAAAAGTTCAGGAAGACGCGTTCAGGGAGAAGATGGATATTCAGTTTTTGTGAACAACGTGCATATGGGAGTTTTGCTTCACTGTCCAATAGTCTGTGACAGTTCAGTTGGCATTTTCTAATAAATAACTCCGCAGCGAAGGCCTTCTTCCTTTAAGTGGTAGTGTGCTGTTGTCAGCAAAGAATGGTCTAAGTCGGAAACACATAAAACGAGCCGACAGAAAATTTCACGTAACCTCACCGCCCTCCAACTAAGATGTCGTAGCAGCTACAAGCCCGCACAGTGTTACGATCGATTGAAGTTCCTTGAAAGAGAAAATCAAAGGGCCAAACCCGATCAAAAATAATTTGAAATTCCCCCTACACACCAACCGTAAAATTTAGGCAACTATAGTAACCAACGAGAATTTTTAACTGATATTCAACCCTGATCTAGTGTATTACTGGGAAAAGATCTGGCTGACTGGTTCTTCGTCCAAGTTAAAACTTGGTAACTTAATCACTTGGCCTGACGAAGCTTTTGTGTCGAAAACCAAAACGTTTTCCATCGGTAAAACCACCAATTGTTTTGCAAACCTTGTTGGAACGGTGGCAACACATTTGTTGTTGAATACTACATTTTTTATAGGATTGTATGCGACGAAATAGCAGTTTTTCCCACTGTGACAAGCTATTCTATCTGAAATACCTAAGAAGTGTGTAAAAGCTGAAAAAAATGCGCATCTGACTTCAGGTGCCACACGGGATACAAGCATCTCCTTTGATCTAAAGACTTTCCAAACCCAACGTAAACAGATGAATATGATGGAATGTAAGCACACCTATAGTAAATCATGGACGGTGTTTCTCATCTGAAATCGTAAAAGCGTTCCTGCGTTTACAACGGAAGTGACAGTAAGTTGAATTTGGAAACATTTTCCACCTAGTTCAATACACGGTTCAGTTTCTCCCCTGAATAGTAAAGCGCATCAGAGCGCACGAGAAGCTGCTGCATCTGAGGTAGTTGCTTACCGTCCTGCAACTGAATTAACGAACTGCTTCCGCCACCATTTCAGTATCCGTTCAGTCATTCATTCCCATTCTAGGTGGAAGCACCATCAACTAATGACTCGAGGTAACAGTTTGCCGGATTTTTGGATTTCGGCCTCGTTGAAATGTTCAATTTTCAGGTGACCAGCAAATTTTCGTTGGAGCTAGCGCTCTCATTAGAACTTATGTTGGAGATATCTCAGTTAAAAGCGCTTCCTAACCAGTGATCACTAAGGGAAGGGGTCTCGTCTGGGTTTTTCCAAGAGTTGAGCAGCCAACTGTTACTGGTGCCAAAGTTTTGTTCGTTGGTGAAAACCAACGGCGGTCTGCGGCCTGAGTTGCACCTGACGTAAGCATGCACCTGCAAGTACGAACAAGAAAACAACATCCTGTGACTTAATTGCTTTCCAACGATTTTACCACTCATATAGTTGTGACCTTCAACAGCGCCAAGCAGTGACAAGCACTTTATCACAGATTAAGTCAGCTCACCACTGGGGCAACTATTGATAGTTCACGATGAGTGGGTGAATGTTGTTCTGTTCGCTGAGATGAGCTGGGCTGTTCGACTTCATCCAGACGTTGGACAATCCGGGGACCAGATCGACAGCACGGTCCAGCTCCTACAAATCGCTTAATTGTGACACGGCGGTAATCTGCTACGCATTATGGACATCACCTCGGATGGGAGGATGGGGACGGAGATGAGGATGGGACGAGTTTCCGTCAACCTCGTGTTCTACTTGAGCGCGAATCACACGAACTTGGCGAAATACACTAATTTGCATGCAATTTGGTTTTGACAAGAGACTCACCTGAAGGCCGGCTGAATCCCTCGTTTATGATCTTTCAAACAATTATGGTTCACGGAGAACATGAGGTTTAAGGTGGCCTGGAGAGTTTACCTACCGGATTGGCCTCAAGAAGGGCGAAAACGGTCGTGAACTGTCGATGAGTTTTCAGCAGCCTTCTGAGTAGTATATTACGTTCATGCGGTGTATCACATTATCTCAATATCGTGCCAACCGGAACCTGAGGCGGTCTGCTGCAGCACATTAAGTCGCCTAAAAACATCATCAACGAGAGATTCATTCGGGTTCCGGGTAAGTTACCCGTCCAAACCAAATTGGTATGCAAACGAGTGTATTTCACTAAAATACGGCCAGTTTTGCAAATTTCGCCTCCTCGACTTGAACGCCTTTGACGTATATCTGCATCCAACCATGGCCACTTCATTTCAGAGCTTGGAATAATTGTCCTGTATAGACCTACATGCTCTATATACGGCTTGTTGCAGAGGCTCAGGACACTGGAATAAATTAACGAGTTCCTGTGTGTGCGTACGTAAGAGCTAACTCTTTATTCCCATGGACTAAAGTGTTCGAATAACGCTAGTACTGGGACGGTTAGGTCCTAACGAACAATTCTACCCTCTGTAATAGTTCACTGAGATTTCATTTTCTCTCTGTTGTAGCCAACTGAGCCGCAGCGTTCTTTCTTCCATTGGTTTATCTGCAATGTAGCCGATCTTCATCTGGTGTCCCTTGTTTTCTTCCTTGAGGCTTTCCCACTCAAGTACTAGACTATTACACGTGATAGAATAAATTCCATGAAGCTCCTAAATCACTCGGCTAACACAACACGACACTGGCGACGGGGATGAGATCAGCAATAGAATTTGTAGATGAAGCTGATGGTTGGCTTCAGGAGGCCTTCAGGAGTCGGAATACTCAGATTTTTGGTCAACGCTTCTGAGTTTAAGCTGTGTGTGCTCAAACTGCTTTTGTTGCTGCAGTTGGGCGTGCTCAAACTGTTTTTGGTGGTGTTCCAAAAACACCTGAAGTTGATCAGCTGTAATTGACATCTTGGCTATAAATCCACCGATTGTCCACCAAACTCCTCTGAAACGTAGACTTCACGCTCTCCGACCCACCACCTCGTCATTCGACGGGATAAAAATAAGCCAAGGGATAAACTCTTGGTGGTCTAGAGTCAGTTGCCAACCTCCTCAGGCAATGTTTAATGGAGATCGCGTCCTGTAAGTGAAGCCAATCTAAACACAATAGTCTAATAGGACTGTACTGCTGTTTCATCCTTATCTGGAATCATCACCAGTGTACTTCTCACGAAACTCTGAAGCCGCAACCTCCCGTTTATTAGTTTGAACACTCAACCATTCGACCACGAGCGGCTGATTAGCGGTGCGATTAATCCGCACATAGACAGAATACAGCGTCACTCATTCTTTGACTAGAATGGTATATTTGGTGAAACTAATTTGGAGACATACTATGCTCTTCACCATCCTGGCTCGCCATTTTAAAAGGAGGCCAAGATTGCTAAAACTTTTCCACCCATTTGGGACGTTTGATATTTTGGCGATCATCTGAACAGGACAGCTTTTAACAAAAGTGGTACCTTTAGAGGGAAATTTTAGTTCAGGCGACATATACACCAGAGGACCGGTGTACATGACCGTGCCACGTCTTAGACTCACGCTCAGTGCTATGATCATCCACTGAAGGCGTACCATCAGAGTATCCACACGCCCACCGATTATATCCATTTATGGGATCATAGAACGTAGTACTGAAGTGGTAGAATAGGGAACCGTAGAGCATAAGTTTCCAAGAGGTAGACTACTGACGGATGTTATGAAGGAGGCTTGGAGACGCCTATCTGAGTGCTGGATAGAGATAGAGTTACGGTACACCAAGAAACTTGGAGCACATTTAGGCGACGGTACTGCCATCCCCCTCATACGGAAAGTGTACTACGTCTCGAACAATGCACAGGGAAATCTGGTTGATTCCAATAGACTGTTATAAATCAGGTTCTGAAGATTCTGCAAAGAACGATGATGCCCTGGTTAAACCTCTAGTCAAAGTGTCCGGACAATTCTAGTGAAGTTAGGTAAATACACGGAAAGGACCTCCTGGATACGAATGAGAAGGAACGGACAGAGAGATCATTTGGAGGGGTAAATTTCCAGTGGATCAAACAAATGAGAAACAGATGGTGCAGCACATCAAAGACATGACCAACTCGGGCGTACTGAAACGCATACCGCACACCTACTGTCATTCTAAAGGATATAAACAACCCATCACTTGAGGACCATTTCGGACCTGAAAGCTTCTTTGTAGAAGAGCTGCCTAATTTGCTGCGTAAAAAATTGCATATACGGCTTGTGAGATACCTGTAAATTTATTCACCTGGTTTCGCTCACAAGAAAAATCGCACCGCTGTAGTACGTTTTCGGTGCCTAACTGTCATGCCACCAGAAGGAAGCACGAGGGCTAGGATACTGCCAGGTTGCCCAAGTCTAGACAGGGGTCGAGAGGAAGAGGTCGGGTTCGAGCCGATGAGTGAATTCGCGCTCTAACCACTAAGCCATCCCATCCCTGTTCCGCTTACAATATACAATGTAATCAAGCAAGTAACTCGACTTGCGTAACACAGGGTCGAGCCATCTTAGCTTGAAGTGCTGGATGTATTCTTTGAATTACCCCTTGTTCCACTAAAGATCCGGTTCCTGACCGTCCCTTGGGAAATCGCCGGTTCCAACAGATTCCCAATGCACCTCTGAGACACCGCTCGCCATAGGCCTGAAGACGTCTGTGATCCCCCGTGTGCAATGACCAAGTTTCACCCCGCACTGTAGTCTGACACACGCGTCCTTTTGGACAAAGTGAAATCCCTTTTTGGTGCCAATCAGCCTTCTAGATTTGTGCGCCCACTTCGTTTGTCACGTCAGACCTTATGTAACTTCAAATACCATTCCTTGAATTCCCAGAAGCATTTTCAAATACTGTATGTCCTGCAGCATGACTTAGCACATTATGACCGCGAAGCACATGTTGAAGGACTGGATGACCTTGGTTTCCAAGTATTGTCTGTGATTTCTGTTCTTTCTCAAAAATGAGAATGTTGTCGGCATCTTCTAGTGCGACAAGGTTCCCGCTCGAAGAGATCTGAAAACCGGGGCATTGCAGACCTTCCAGTGTTCGCCTTACTAGCCCACTCCTTATAGGGAAGCTTTTGGAGTGCTTCTAACACAACCTCACACGCCCACAAGTAAGTGAATACAAACAGCGCATGATCCTCACGGACATCTGGGAAATACCCTAATGCGAAGCATGCTCAAGTTGACAGAGTCAAACGCACTATTGAATTCAAGAGATACTCAGATTGTAGAGCGCCACGCGCACGCCGTTGCTCTTACACTTGACGGAATGTGCATCCATTTCCCCGCCAGAATCTTGTTTACTGTTCTCGGATTCCCTCTTTACGCACCCACGCGGGACGACGTAGAATAAGCGACGAAAAGGCTGACTAAAACGGGAGGGGGTGAGCTAATTTCACTATGACCGCCATCCTCAATGCGAACTCTTCTTTTGGAATTGGACACCACTACTGACTCACTTCAGCTAGTTGGAATGGTCTCTTTCTCCCAGACAGAGGAAAATAAGTTAGAAAAGCACCTCCATCTTTGAACAGAGCACGTGGCGGTTCGTCAGGACCAGCAGTTCTGTGACGCTAGCCTACATCCAAAGCCGTCGGGGGTTCCAGGTTAGCACTACGGGTTGGAAATCCGACTGAGCAACAGTAAATCGGTCCGGCCAATAGCGCCACGCGTACACTTCCGTAACTGTAATTATTAGTCGTGCGCTGACGGAGATACAGCAAGGGTACCCACACCTACAGAGGAGGACGATTAGGACCCTCAACCAAAGCCTTTGCATAGAAAGCCTCAAAACAGCAAGTCGCCGGTAGTTAGCATAAGAATGTCAGAGCAGGTTGCGTTTTAAAGAGCGAATCACCACACGAACAAACCCCCAATCTGGGGGGCCAGAAGACTGTGTCAATCAGACAAATACCCGTTGACCAGTGTCACAAGTAAACTCTCCAGTATAGCTCAATGGGTTAAGTAGGGGCACAGAACGTCACACAGCAGTAAGGTCCAGTCTCCCCTTTCACGTTACTCAAGATTGAATAGTGCAATACCCAACCGGGCTAGACTATTGTACGTACAGAACACAGAAAGGGGAAGAAACGATGGCCGTACCGCGGTCAGAGCTCCAGACATTGAAAATGTGAGATGACCGCTGGCGCCACTCTAATTTCGTACGCCCGACGCACCCGAAGGATTACAAATGTCAAGATGAACATACTCACGTCAAAAAGGTGGTTGACCCAACTTCTCGAACAATTGTAACTAAACTGACAAATCTGCCCGTCCGCGGTCAAAAATGACCAGCTTAATCACAACGATTAGACTAGCCACTGATCGATCAACCAGGATAAAATTCGACGTTAAAGAGCGAACCGCTAGTTGTTCCTCTTATGCACTTGAAGCCAAGCTACTTCAGTTCCAGTTGTGCAACTTTGGGAGACAAATGTTTCTCAAAAGTCCAAAAGCTCGTAAGTGTTTTTCACATAAATTATCCCCCGTTGTATGGAGGCAGCAAAACCGGTGTTGCTATGGGCAATGATGACGGTTGGAAGAGAACAAGTCAACTCAGCGGGCCGAAGACAGCCCAAAAGCATGCTTGAGGTGCCTCAGGTGACCATCAGAAGAAGCTCTATCGAGTATAGACTTTTGTCAAGAAAAACAACCAACCGAGATCGCTCATAAACCATTTGGAAGAGCATTTCTGTCAAAGACATTCAAATTTACATCCAGAAAAACTGCAGCCTCTGGATGAAAGACCACCAGAACCTGCTCAAAAAATTATCTATGCAGATGAGGTGTTAGGCCAACAGATTCAGATTACTGGACAATAATTGACTTGATAATCGCCAACCAAGATGCTACCAAAATCCCAAAACTTTCGTCCAGCCTCGACAGTATCATCTTATGCTAAGACGAGTTGGGGTTATTAGATAGCCGTTCCGAGCATACCTACTGTGAAACACTCATATTCCATCTACGGTTTCAGCTCCTCACTCGCCGTTTTACGTATCACTTTCATGCTTTCCAAAATCACCATGATGATTGTTGAAACCACGTGCTCTCGTGCGTGTTATCTACCAATTGCTGAATGGACAGAATAAACCCTTGGATGCCTCCAGTGGTAGTCCGAGAACAGTTGACAAACCAGCCAAACTAAGGCCCAGAATGGCAAAAAGGAGACGCCCCGAAAAAAACAGGATAACATCGAGATTCGGAGAGAAATGTACCTGCGCGCACGTGAATAGCACACCTCCATGTGGTGTGGTGTGCACGTGTACAAACGCGGATCAGAGTGCACGGTGAACGACAACGTAAGTATCAGTGAAAGAAAAGAAGCAAGTCAGACGGTGGATAAAATGCAGCGGAGAGAGAGAGAGAGCAGCAATTAATCACTCGAATGGCAACATAATCGCAACTAATGTGGGTGTGCATTGAACGGTGACAATCATGTTCGGGGCGAGACCAGAGGAGAAGTCGATGAATAAATCAAAAAGGAAAGACTTGTAATCGTTGTGTTTAGTGGCCGAGTTCGAGATAGACGTATGGATCGCGTTAAGCAAACGTAAGACGAGTCGAACATAACGATAGCGTAACCGGTAAGAGCAAAGCGGAAGAGATTGAAGTCACGCCTGACAAAAGCAAGAGGGGAAAAAACGAACAAACCTTTCCTGGTTTCACTGCTACCACAAAGGCCAACCTGTATGGCTGACTAGTCAGGAGATGAAAAGAGAGGAGTGACAAATGCATGTGACTAGCATCAAGTGCTAAGATAGCCGGTTTTGTCATGGAAATAACAGCACAGCCTGGTTGGGCTCAGTACGGTTCATCATGCAGCCAATATGCGAGGTGGCGGTTCTGATGATAGAGGTAACCATAAAATCAAACGTCTGTCCGGTAGGAATGATGAGTAAAAAAATCAAATCGTTTCTTTTTCAAAGCTCTGATGAAGCCAGACAGTGTGCCACCCGGTGCGGCGGACTTGACAGCGCGATACGACGAAATAAACACAGATTCTGGACAGAGTATGTACAATCACTAGGGTTGCTGGGCGCCTTGAGGGTGGTGCTGAACCGGGGTTGTTGTATATCTAGGCGGACATTATGCGAGAACAGACGAGCAGAGGAGAGATGCCTGC
>NW_008751839.1:190102-216764 GCF_000715545.1 Opisthorchis viverrini
GACATTATGCAGAACAGACGAGCAGAGGAGAGATGCCTGCCGCTATAGATACATGCGCTGAGCCATTTCTGACATACGGCCTGGAATGTGCACCATATGCTCCATGTAGGCAGCCAGTTCATTCACTGATACATCAGACATCGGCTGACGGTTGGGCCCGGTGGATAATGACTCCGTGGCGTCCTGTTGCTGGTTTTGTTCTAATGTGGACAATTCACGTTGCAGATTCTTGAACATACTATCCGACTCAACAATGGTGGATGTTTGCCCTACAGGGTGACCTGTGTGAGGTGCGCAGCCGAAACCATCCATTGGAGCAGTTGCAGTGGGGGTGACACCGTCATCTGTCCATGGGCTAGTCACAGACGCCAGGCAGCACTTGCGCTTTCGACACCCACCGTCACCAATCACGGAGCATTGTTCCTCTGCTTCCATCATCTTTGTGGCCTGGGTTAACATCGACGGGCGAAAAGAAAATTGAGCGGCGTGCGGCGCTTGGGAGGACTGGAAAATCGAACGTGAACCAAGTAGATTGGGATTGGCACCACCGGAAATCAAACTCGGAACTACATGTTCCGCTGCGGGGCCGGAGACAAAACCCATGGAAGATTGGTTAGTGGGGAGAACAGAAGCGGGAGAGTTGGACACCATCATACCAAACTGATCCGCGTTGGTTAATAGTGTCCGCCCTTCCGTAGATGCCGCATACAAAGGGGATCTGAAAGGAGAGGAAGATGAATACATGATGGGGAGAAGGTCTGGTGGAACTTAGTAAAAGTAAACCAGGGACAATCCACACAAAACTTCTAGTCTCTAAACTCACAACTAACATACTGACGAATGGGCGAAAAAATTGTGCACTTTTTTGCTATACAAGGAGTACAGAGGGGGAAATACTGAACGAGTAAAAATTGACAATCACATGCAATTTCAAAATTTCACAATGGAATCAGTCCCGAAAAGTTCAAGATTAAAGGATTCTAAACGAGAGGTTCATGGTACATACTTTCGACTGATGTTGTCCAGAGTTGGGCAATCTGGAAGTATCGCGTCCTCCCGTTTTGCTCTGATTTGATATCATGGATTAGTAGTTTGATATTTTTTTATAAGTGAATTTAGGCGAATAGCCAAAATTAGAAAAGTGTGACGAATGGCTTTAAAGGAAAAAGATTCAGTTCTTCAACGGACCCCCTAAAAAACCCTGCTTTCGATTGCAGATATGTCATATGACTGTCAGCTGACTTCAGTGGGATTCTGTCATGTAATTGTGTTGAAAGTGTGGACATCTGCTGTACCCGTAAGAAGGTAGACCTGACAGTCAGACATCACAGGAAGGCTGCAGTGAGTTTGCAGAGCTGACTTGGGCCAGGCCACAAACAAAGGAATGTCGATTCGCTGAATGGATATCAGAAAACAATTGCTAATTGAGCTCATACACATGAACTCACAGAAAGAACCTAACAAGGCTTAATTACTCTATCTAACTGCGAGATGGCTCAACTGGTTAGAGCGCGAATTTACTGATCGGAAGGTCCGTGGTGCGAATCCGACCTCTGCCTCTAGACTTCCCCTGCCTAGGGTTGGGCGACCTGGCAGTATCCCAGCCCTCGTGCTTCCTTCGGGTAGCATGACAACTAGGCAGCGGAGGAGTGTTACAGCTGAACGATTTATTTATTAAATTAGCTAACTGTATGGCTATAGAAGAACAGCCTAGATCCATGTATCTACTGGCCGTTAGGGTAACATAATATAAGCAGGTGAGCAATGTGTTCCGTGGTTCGAACCCGACCTCTGCCTGTCGACTTCCGCTGTCTAGGCTTGGGCGACCTGGCTGGCAGTATCCCAGCCCTCATACCTCCGTGTGGCATGGCAGCTAGGCACCGAAAGGGTGCTACGGCTGAACGATTATTATTATTATTATTATCAGCAAAATACAAGTAGGTTCTTTATACCCTTTAAGCACGCATGTGAGCCTCATCCGTTTGAGATACACAGTTACCATGCAGTAGGAACATTGATCACTTTGAGCGGAATGCTATACAGTTGAGATAGTACCTAATCCAAAAGAACTGGAGACAGAAATGACCACTATTCAGTGTCTTTTGGAAGGTCGATTGCAGTGATTAGGAAGGTTGAAGTCGAGGACGAGTGTGTTCGGGTTCGACGTACGGACAGGTGACGGAACAGAGGGTATCCATATAACAGTTTCTGCTAGTAATTAGGCGACTTGGCAAGATCCGTGTATTTTTGTGCTAGCCACCAAACAGACAACACCAAAGAAACCGAAAAGTGCACTCCAATGAAGGTCCGCCGCAGATCAATAACTCATGTACCGACCACTCACGTGATGCGTGGTTCAGTTTACATGCCACAATATCCATACTTAATCCTGAGACACGGTCCTGACACAATCAATCTTGACGGAGCGTGTGATCGATCCTTCACAGTTTTGCGCTTAACCAGAACATTTTCCGCTGATGATGAAAAACAATCACAACATCAGAGGCCAGCCAACTTGGCAGACAGATAAAATCCGCAGTATTCCCAAAATCGAGCTGTATTCAGAAACCAATCGGCATCTGGCCGACGTTCGCTGCTGATAAAACAGCATGGGGATATGTGATATTTATAAATAATTAATCATGATGACGATAAGTGCAATTTTTTTCAATCACACCACTTCGTTTTCGAACATCTCACAGACGGGAATAATCTGTCATCCATTTTGCATCTCCGCCCTTCGAAAGGATTCATCTACCGCTAATCGGGATGCATATAAACGGATCACGATGTTCGGAATGAGATTATTGACCGGGCAAAACGATCTGAAGACTCCATAGGAACCACGTGAAAAGCAAACAACGGGGACGTGGCTCCCGAGGGATTCGAAATGAATTGCTGTCATGTGTTAGTAATGATGGTCTGTTTGAGCGAAACGTCTAAAATTTGGGGACCGCAATGAAGCGTCGATGGAATACAGCGTTCTGGGTGGTGAACAGTTTAGGTATAACTTTTGTTATCAGATTTCCAAAGAATCAACCTTGTCTGTCGGGGAAACAGACTCTGACTAAGTTTCAGTACTACTCATAAGGTAACAGTTATTTTGAAGCTAGACGGTAAAGTTTCACTCATCCTTAAGAAATATTAGTTGAAAAAAAACACGGAACAGGGTGGCGAGCTAATGTATTCACCTTCAGCTTGTTTCACCAAGTTAGCTGTTCAGAGTTACTAGTTGTACTGCGTTTTTGGAAACAGGGAATGTGATAACCCTCAGAATAAAAAACCAGATAGCTGATCTGTTGAAGTGTTTTCTAACCGAAACTTGAGACACTGCGTGGGACGATTCCCTGAAAAGCTCAGATTTCCTTCAACACTGTTCGAAGAAAATGAGTTTACTCAAATAATGGGGCACGTTTAAGTTCCACGAAAACTATTTGGCAAGACTTATGATGTTTAGTTTCCTGGAAGTGAGAAATGGGTATAAGGACACCTGGGTGAAACAGTAACACACGTATTAAACCTACAGCGCGAAAGGCACGGGGTAAGTCATTGGTGATGCATCCTGAGAGACCGAGATCACGGGGTGTTCAAAGAATGGGACTTATTGACCAGAAAGTCCGTGGTCCTGAGGGCGAACCTGGGCATCTAAACTGCTTCCGTCTATCCCTGGGTGAAGTGGCAGTACCTCAACCCTCTTCCTTCCTTCGGACGGCACACCAGCTATGCATCAGTGTTAAGGCTGCTACAAATTCGATCACACGCGGGGAAAGGAAAACCAAACCAAGTCAACCACTGATGCGGAGCGTCACATATCCTGTTAACAGTTTGGCAATAAATCTGGATGAATAGGAAGCATCGCCATGGGGCATTCCCTTAGTTTGCACTCCATAAACTGTTGCCCTGTGATCGCTTTCAAGCTTGCCAATTATTACTCATTCACAAAGGAATTGTCACTAACACTGCTAGTTACATACCGGTTCAAAAAAGTTCACCCGCAAGACAGACACCAATAGTGGGGGAGTTGCGTTCGTGTATGGAAAATGATAGGAGGCAGATTGTTCAGGACGGAGCATACATGCGGAGTCACGTGCACACGTGATTTACATGTGAATCCTGGTAAATTCTAAGTAAGCACTGATACCGCACTCATGAGGTCACATCAGCTAAATAGGTGCACATCAGATACACTTATCAGGTCAAGGTTGCCACTTGACGGATCTACGCAGCGTACAGGAATTACGTGGTCATCCGCTGTCCGTATTATTAGCTTCTAATGAAAGGAGTGCGAATAGGCTGGGTCGCAACATGGGAGTCAAGATGTCCGAATGGGTCGACCATCAAACCCGTGATTGATACTTTTAGTACAGTAAGTAAGAAAGTCTGTTTACAGTGAACTGCAGACGTCAATGGGCGAGATGGCTCAAGTGGTTAGAACGCGAAATCACTGACCGGAAGGTCCGTGGTTCGAACCCAACCTGTGCCACTCGACTTTCCCTGTCTAGGCTTGGGCAACCTGGCAGTATCTCAAGCCCTCGTGCTTCCTTCAGGTGACATGGCAGCTAGGCACCGAAAGGGTGCTTACACCTGAACAATTATTTTTTTTATTTTTTTCAGACGTCAATGCGGACATGCCCAAAGGTTATGTAATTTCCCTGAATCCATATTGTCCGTTTTCCTATGCTTTATAAAGAGAAACAACTGGTCAATCATAAAAAAACTGCATTGCCTCTAAGATCAGCCTCAGCGTCGAAACAATCAAGCCCGTACAGTCGAAAAATGAAACTTAACCCAGCCAAAACCAGTGGTATTTATCTCTTCCTCTTGGGTCCTCACTTCCAGACACAGCTATCATTCGCTTATCCCTTAGTTTGTCCAACCTGACGATATTCCTCCACCAGCTTTTATAGTCCAGTCACATAGAACTGTTTCAGAAAAGTTTTCACTTTTTCATAGCTCTTTGATCCCGTCCAGTTTTTCCAAGATTTGTTCCATGTTTGATTAGATTTAGTCTATTTGAGAGGATCTTGCACTAAACCTTGGATGAGGAAGAAATACGGCTTCTCAGAGAATGTCGTGGATCTGCAGTTCAATCAGGTACAATATGCCTGTTGGCCCGTTTGCCGGAATGAGCAAACTAATTCGCCAACCGAGTACAGGAAGATCGATATCGCATAGGGAACAGCTAATCATCTGAATGGTGGTAGATTCCCCAATGTGGTCGTCAGGAGGCGAGCCTCTCTAAATGACCGGAAATCAGGTCGATTGGACGGATGTGTTGCGAGCCAGCAACGGACCACACCTGATTGACCTAAATGTGGGCCAATTGGGATCAAGCATAGTTAGGTCGGCGCTTCACATCTCATCACGAAGATTCAAGAGTGACTTTGTGGAAACTCCCGTGATATCTCTACAAATACAGTTGTAGAGATTCTCCTTTGTCTACGTAAAATACTACCTCAAGTTACCGTCTCTTCTGATAGATTACACCGGGAGGAAAGGGAAGCCAGGGTCGACATAGGAGTTATAATATCGTTAAGAAGGCAAAACACGTTGCGCAAAATACGCCAACAAAGCACTTCCGAGGACCTGATGAATTAATCAAGCGGAACAACTTGCGAATCTTAACAGCATTTTTCTCTTTTTCCAGTTCTTCGGCATTTCAAATCCACCAGGGCTCCCGGGCTGCGTGCACACTCAGTTTTGCCCAGCATCGGATCATACGTCCAGTTGGTTTGTGGTTGTGAACAGAAGGAATCCCTTGTCGGGCCCCGGATAAAGTCACGATTCCAACAGAGACTGACCTGTTTTCACCACACGTAGAAGTCACGGTATCATGTACAGCTCTGGCTACCTCCCTGCAGCGGTTGTCGACGTATATCGGTTTAGCAAGCAACTGGGGATGAAGTTGATAAACTCATCTGGTTTCGGGGTCCACGAGCTTCTCAGTCGCCAAGCGAGGTGTGTCGTGCGTAGACCTCAAAATCAGCATGATTGAAGCCCACATGTGTATCCCGGAAAAAGCGAAGGAGTGGTCAACGCTCTCCACCGGAGACTGATTGGAATCACGCAGTCAGATGACTTACGCTGCTCCGAAACAGCCTGTGCTGAGCGCATACCTGGGGCAGGCGCTCTAGGTTGACCATGCGTCATGTGTGAAAGCCAAGACGACCACCCAACCGGATTTCAGCAGAGCTAAGCCTATATACCCGTGGATTAACGCCACGATAGACCACAATAACGTCTCAGCCTTTAGCCCGTTGTCACAGAAACTGACTATGACACATTGAGAACTACAGCCCGTGGGGACGTAAGCAGATACAATAAACAAAGTAGAACGGACCACTCGTTCTCGAGGTTTTCAAAGAGGTTGACAAACGAACCGCGCAGGAGCGGTTGTCAAGTCTCCAGTCAACTTCCGATCGATGGTTCAACACAATACCTACATCGACATATCCAGCTTCAGCGCCCCCTCGCCACAGAGGTGTGCAATCTGAGGCGAGAAGATAGCGAGGGGGCAGTCAGTTCAGCTAGGATGCCTGAGTCCTGGATTGTTGTTTTTGACAGATAGCAAACATCGATGCACAGGAAATCCAGCGTAAAAGTATGAGCCACGCATTGTTCTACTTGCTTCATTATGCCAACGTTAGGGCTAGACGAACCTTCGGGGTTTGAGGCGTTTGGGGTTGTTACTGCAGGTTGATGTATAACTTCCAGGTGAGCAAGATGCAAGGCGAGCAAAGGGGCCAGTAATGATAGCGGGACCCGTAGGGAAAGTACTTACAAAGGGAGGATGGAAAGGAGAATGGATGAAAGAAAATACAAGAAAAGTTTCAAATAACCTGCTGTGAAGATCACAACGAGATAGAGACAAATGTTGGGGGGAAGAACAAGGATGCAGTTGTTAGAAACCATACGCTACACGAAACAGTATGGTGCAGTGCAGTGGAGCGCAGCAGTCATGAACCGCGCATCAAGTTACATTGGTTCTATTCGTCACCAACGATAACAGTATGTAAACGGTGAACCCAATGACTGTAATAGTTTGCAGAAGTTCAGTGTCAGGCACAGGGAAAAGCGATAAACTGCAGGTGCGAGTGTTCATAAGTACTTGTGATTGGATGCTGAGGATGGATACGTGCGGGACCACCTCATTCTGTGTTTCGAATACGTCTGGGGCGAGAAGGCCCAAGCGGTTAGAGCACGAACTTACTCACCGGAAGGTATGTGGTTCGAATCCAACCTCTGCCTGTCGACTTACCCTGTCTAGGCTTGGGCAAATTGGCAGTATATCAGCCCTCGTGCCTCCTTTGTGTGGCATGGCAGCTAGGCACCGAAAGGGTGCTACAGCTAAACAATTTCTTTTCTAATCTGTCTGTCCTAGGTCCCCATCCGAGAGGCCGATGGTTAACAGCGTGAGTGAATTTGGTAGTTAGGGCTGTCACGTTTCGAACTAATTGGGCGCATTGGATCCTTTGTGTGCATGGCAGCTAGGCACCGAAAGGGTGCTACAGCTAAACAATTTCTTTTCTAATCTGTCTGTCCTAGGTCCCCATCCGAGAGGCCGATGGTTAACAGCGTGAGTGAATTTGGTAGTTAGGGCTGTCACGTTTCGAACTAATTGGGCGCATTGGACATACAGATAAAGCCGAAGTGACTGTAGTGCGCATCCACGGCGAGAAGCCAGCCACGATCAAACATCAAGTACTTGAAACCAGGAGATTACCAGCCGAACAGAATGTTTTGGTATTTGCACAGCAGTCGAATGGTAAACGAGACAGTAGGACGGAACCATAAAAGAGCGTGGCACATCCAACTACCTACGCACCTACATGGCGATCAATGCATGCCACAAGAATGTGCAAATTACCTGACCATGAACGACGAAACCAAGAGTTTGTTTTTTTGGTGAACCCCACAAGAACGGCAACAAAGAAGTAGACCACATGGGACAAGTTCGAAAACACCTGGATGGCGTTGGTTATCGAAAATTTATTTTGCGTTTTTAGTTTGAAGCAATATTATTATCGCTACCACTGGTTTTCATCAGCTCCTCATAGGTTGTTGTTCCTCCCGAAGCGTCCATATGCACAGGGCAAGTTAGCGTGGCTACTCAGATGTCGCGACTATTCCCAGCGGAAGACGTGGAGTTCAGTGAGTCTACAGATTGCGGTAGCTAACAGAGGGCTGACCAAAGCAAATGCTCGGTCTCTACACCGCAAACAGGTTATAGGCCTGAGTGTTCTATACCACTATGACAATATGAATCCAAGTTTTTAACTGACGATTAGGTAGATAGATTCTAGGTATAGTGCCGCTGCAGAACAAAATCTAACCACTGAAGTCACTATTGCTGAATGAGACTTTAATTTTAGCAAATTTGCAAGCCAATGGAGCGTTATTTCTCCCCGTAAAGTGTGCGCCGAACTGCAGCCAAGATTCTGGTTGGCTCATTAAAGCAACGCAACCTTTTGAGCGCCTGAGTTTTGATTCTGAATGTCCTTTGCCATCCTATACGCGC
This sequence comes from Opisthorchis viverrini, assembly GCF_000715545.1. Lineage (NCBI taxonomy): Eukaryota > Metazoa > Platyhelminthes > Trematoda > Opisthorchiida > Opisthorchiidae > Opisthorchis > Opisthorchis viverrini. The sequence goes on from NW_008751839.1 coordinate 198,621, forward strand.
AACCGCTACTTACAATAGTTGACAAGTTCTCTAGATTCCCATTAGCGTGTGCGGATATAACCTCGGCAACTGTGACTGACCGTCTCACACAAATCTTCTGTCTGTTCGGAATGCCAGCCTATATCCATTCCGACAGAGGCTCATCGTTCATGTCGTCTGAGATCAATAGCTTTCTTGTAAAGAATGGTGTCGCTATGAGTCAGACATCGGCTTATGATCCACAGTCAAACGGTCAAGTTGAGCGCCTCATCGGTGGTACCCTATGGAAAACAATAAGCATGGCGTTGAAATCTCTCAATCTCCTGACTTCCTATTGGGAATCGGTACTCTCTGATGCTCTACACAACCTCCGATGACTGTTATGTACAGGCACTAACTGTATTCCACACGAACGTTTGTTTCAATACACACGCCGCTCAACATTTCGAATATCGTTGACATCTTGGTTAACCACCCCTTGTCCAGTTCTTCTACGATGAGATGATAGGTCATCGAATTATCAACCACCAGTACAAGAAGTCGATCTTCTGAACTGCAACCGACACTACGCGTATATTGCTCATCGAGATAGAAGAGTCGAAACCGTGTACCCTCGCAGCCTAGCCCCAGCGATTCGGAATACAACTGACGACGCTCTCAACCTATCTGANAATCCAATGGGATACCGAACTCCCAGAAACTGGACGTCAGCCCGATAGCTCCCTACGGTACCGTCCTCCGAAGACCAACCGAGTTATCCTGAAATTCTAGAACAGCGATGCGTTCATCCTTAGTCTGAGGAACAGAGAAGCCTGACTCAGTACATCATCTATCTACGTCAGTATATATGTGCCTATTCAAACAATTCCGGGGTGAATGTCACGATTTTTGTCCGTTTATTATTAAACTTACCCCATATGCTCGTATTAAACCTTTGTGTGTATATTTTAGCTCACCCACGCTTGTCCTTAGATAAGTAAAACGTTTTTATACTCGATAACCCGGACTCGTTCTCGCATACATTCTACACGTCTCAGTACCCATAAGATGAAAATGTGCAAATGGAAACCCCAAATTTGCAAAGTTTTGAGCGTAGGTTCACTTCACCTCATTGCATTGCGTTCTCGAAGTTTGAGGACTGCTTTTTTAGAGATAGTAATACACACATTTACTTCACCTTTTACTCCAGGTACGCAAGTATGGTCAAGAGTGGGCGAAACTCGCTGACGCCTGGGACTGACCGAAGGTAACACAGCGATAAATTTTAGCCAACTGGAGTTCGCGCGATGATAAGTCGGCTGGAGGTTACTAGTATTTTTGCTTCCATAACGAAACCTGTGACCCATAAATCTGCACCCGCACAACCGGAAAGTACCTGTTGTATCATCCAAACTACGGCGAATTTGCCATGTCATAGCAGGCAACCTTGTTTTAGTAGAGTTGTTATTGTGAATGTTCTGCTTCCCTAAATGTTTTTGAGCGCGTCCTTGGATTCAGCAGCAAATATGCGAGATGGATCAAGTGGGTAGAGCGCGAATTTACTGACCGGAAAGTCAGTGGTTCGAACCCGACCTCTGTCTCTCGACTTCTCCTGTCTACGCTTGGGTAATCTGGCAGTGTCCCAGCCATCGTGCATACTTCAAGTGGCATGACAGCTAGGCGCTAAAGGGTGTTACAGCTGAGCGAATACTAATTCAACTGTAACACTTTCTCGATGTCTAGGTGACACGCTACCCGAAGGAGGAACGAAGGCTGAACAAGGAGACGTTGGGATGTAGAGGTCGCGTTCAAACTACGGACCTTGCAGTCAGTAAATTCGCGTTCTAACAACTAAGCCAACTCGAGCACTGGGTCATCTTCGTGGAGACGGGCAACGTAAGGAATCAGTTGGTGGAGATACGAATAAAGCATGAGTCTTACAGCACCCAATCGTATTCCTCTGGGAATAGCCAACAAGGGAAGTGGTCTTTAGTCAGTCGCACACGCGTAGTTTTCACAGCAGAGCAAAATAAGCGTTGTAATGGATCAAGATGAGACGCACGCCTTGAAAGCTTCAGGTTTCCTACCTTTTTGAGAATCCCCATTAACCCGTTTCCATATGGCGATTCACGAAGGACGTACGTTGAACTACCGTCCAAGTTGCTGAATTGACCTGAGGCTATTGTGGGTTGATTAAGAATGAGAATAAGATGGCCGACCCGTCAGTCTGCCTTAAACTCAGTCAATTTCGGTTTCCCGTAGAAGGTACACAAACCAATTAACAGCGCCCATTGCAGTCAGTAGTCTAAATTGATCCTGATGATTCCTTCTGATAGATCTTCAAAACTACATATTCTGCCCAGTCCTTCGGTGTTCGGTCTTTCTGTGCTATAAAGTGGACCCAATCTTGTAACATGGACGACAAAAGCGGTCACTATAAAGTTTGTGTAAATGCAATTACCCACTCACCGCTCGAAATGGCTCAGTGGTTGAGGAGCTAGCTTACGGACCGGAAGGACCGTTACAGGTTGCAGGCTGCACGATGGCTGGGACACTGCCAGGTTGCCCAAGCCTAGACAGGGGAAGTCGAGAGGAAGAGGTCGGGTTCGAACCACGGACCTTCCGGTCAGTAAATTCGCGCTCTAACCACCTGGGCAATCTCGCCCCCCAGAAGGTCCGCGGTTCGAACCCAATCTGAGCATCTCAACTGTTCTCGTTTAGGCCTGGGCAATCTAACAGTACACCAGTTTTCGTGCATCCTTCCGTTGTCATGGCAGCTGAGCACAGAAAGGGTGCTGCAGCTGAACGGCTTTGTTTATAGAAACCTCAAAAGGCTTGTACAGAAATGAAAAATAGTTTCGAAAAGTAATTAAAAACTAGAGAGCACCTTGGCACACTACACAGGTTGCACCAATTGGGCCAGGTCCTGTGAACATCGTGGGGTTGTATGTTTTTTTTCGCGGTCTGCCTACTAGAAACAATCCAAAGGCTTTCGGAAGATGAACTGGAATCAAAGCGTCTTAAGCAGTAATCAGGGCTATTTGTTTGGTCCCGTGGTTACAAAACCTAATAGAGAGCCCAATTATGACGCTAGTAGCTTCAAACTGGTCAAGCAATGGCCTGCTATATCCATCTCCCCCCTGTAAAAAAGATCTGTGCCAGCTCAAACCCTGTATCTCGATAGGCAGCCTAAGAAGGGTGAAGGCTGCGCATGTGACTTGTCGATTACAAGGTCAAGTGACCTACTCAGCCAGGCTCAACAAGTGCGAAACGCATTACGTGTATTTATTGGATTTTTTTATAGGATTTTTTTATAAACCGACACATGTTTTCTTATTGAATGTCTGGTCACATTTGGGACCCGGTCCCCAATTTTCCAATAATGAAGATCGGAACCCAGAAAGGATAAATAGTTTTGCTATTTAAGAGTGTCAACCCACTTAGGAAGTGAACAGCTGAACCGAATACAAGACGGTCTAGAACCCAGCACAGACTTCAGTGGAACCACGGCCTGACATTCAACGAGACATATTATCAGTTAATTGCCGAAAATCCAGGAAAATCACTTACAATACAGATCCCATTCGCAGCCTAGTGAAAGGGTGTTACTGCACAGGTCGTGAATAGTCTGTTCAGTTGTAGAACCCTTTCGGTACCTAACTTCCATGCCACCTAAAGGAAGCATAGGGACTGGGATACTGTCAGGTTATCCAAGCCTAGACAGCATAAGTTGAGAGGCAGAGGTTGGGTTCGAACGACGGATTTTCTGGTCAGTAAATTCGCGTTCTAACCACTGAGCCATCTCGCCCGGCTAGGGAATAGAAAGAGCTAGCTATCAAGTAGAGCGCTCATATCTACAGAATATCGTGCGCTATAATCCAAAATTATAAGGTAGCACCTCCGTCGTTACCTTCCTATGGCTGACAGTGAGCAGAACAAAGCAGGCCATGTTCTAATGGTACCACTAACTTCACATTTAATCTCGGGGACTGTTTTTATAAGAGCCGGGTTGTTGATCAACACTATAAAGACCTTCAAATGTGAGTACTCAACAAAGATGGGAAAAAGATGCAGTAGTATATCTACAGAAGAAAACTGTAAAACATACTTGAAGGTGCCGAACTGCTGTGGACGGGATACTATGTGGCCATCCCCGAAACCAAATCCCAACGATAAGCCGTCTAGCAAAGTGGAAGCGGGTCTACTTCCGCCGTTACTGTTGTCAGCGCACGTCGGTTGCAGATGGGGTCTGTCCAGGGGGGTTGAGTGACACGGAATATACTGCACAGAGGAAGTTTGTGTCGTTTCCTTTGCTCGAGATCGCGATACCTCCTTCAGTTTGGATGTGTTTTCCGTCCGTAGTTGTTGCCAACGCTCTGGATCCGAATTACGACGACATCGCACAGATGGTTGACTGACGTTGTGGGAATGCTCATCATTATCACCAGCTGCGAATGTTGACAGATGGGAGGACATTTCTGAATGGCCATGTTGTGTATGGATTCGTTCCAACCCACTTAGCTGCCCACAATCACTCTGGTCCGCGGACGCTGACACAATGGGGCTGGGCTGCATAACTGAGTTGGTGGCAAGTACATCCGGAGGGTGACAGTCCTGCTGAAACGATGCGCTAAATAGGCCACCATTAAAACTGGATCGGAAACGAATGTTATCGGTGTAGAACGGAGAAGTTGGAGTGACCGTATGCCGATGCCGTAATGACAACGAATGCCGGTGAGAGGCCGAGAAACGGCTAGAGGATGTGATAGAATGTGGGCAGGCTGGAGAGCGACAGGAATGATATAAGCTGACAGAAGGATGGTCAATCAGACTGTACAGTCGTCGATAGAGGCGCATTTGGTTTGACGATTGAGTTGAATGTAGATTGTGGTGTGGGCAACAGTGATGCTTGTCACTGCTCGTTGTGAGCACACTACCAAAGCTTCCGCGGCTGGTGGACGGGGGTTGCGTGCTGGGTTCTACATCTATGGAACTCAGACCAGCTCCGTAGGAGCGTCTCATTTTGGAGGAATGATATGCCCGTTGCTGGTCCAACATATCATTCATGGCTCCGGTGCAGGAAAAATCAAAATTTGTTGGAAGAGTGCTGTAAAGTAAACCGGCAGACGTTGTGAACGGCGAAAACCCGGAAGAGGATGCCGGTAGTCCAGTTCGGTTAACGAAACGAGCTGGGGGGCTATCCGTACCGAGGTGTAACGAGCTGTCCATACTTTGGCGATACGGCGCACAGTCCGCCGTAGCGACATAAGCACGTGTGCGATTAGCGACGGTGCAGCACTCGCAAACACATGAAGTACACAACCCACCGTCACCACCGTCCGCGCCGCGAGGGTTGTGTGAACTACTGGTGGTTGAAGAAACAGAGCGGGTCAACCGACAGCGGAGATTGCCATCAATGGTAGAACTGCTCAGAATACCAAAAGAGTTTGTGGCCCGGCCGCGGAGCGAAAGACGAGAACGACGATCCGTTCTGGAAGTGCAAAAACAAAAGGTACAGTTAAGCGCGCTGCTCGAGTAAAATGAAATGAACAGCATCATGGATAACAATACACTAGTAGCTGCGTGAAAACATGGGGAAAATGGCTCAGCCGTGGCATTAGTTTGGTGCATAGTTAGCATGAAAGTCAAATGTGATACAAAGACTGACACATTCCCGGATCACCCAAATGTGGATGCTATTAACGGGACTGGTCCAGTAACACTTGCAGACATTGCCCAATATAATCCAAGGGCACGGCAAGAAATGAACACCAGGTACAAAGTCCAATTAAAAAGTGGCAGCAATTTCACCATTAAGATTAATGACACATCGTGCTCTGTACAGTTTCCAGTTAGGTGCCGAGAGAATTGCATGGGCCTAACCAGAAAGGCGCTGAGATCCTATGATTTGACAACAACAGCTTTTAGCTAACATTGCTACTTCATACCCTGTCTCCTGCAAACCTGCAAGCCACGGCTTAACGCAGCCTCTTTCGTGAACCCAGAGATACACAAGAGTGAGGGGTGCTGACGTTACAAAACAGATGCCGCAACTCTTTCTGTTCAGAGGGATTTATGCTGGGGCCTGATCGAAAAGTAGCTGTGCTAAATGCCAGTCTGTCACATTCCCATAAGTTCGGCCTATGGTAAGAAGTCTGTGTACCACGACATAGGAAAAGTGAAAGGCAGGGATAACCAACTTGAAAAAGGATTACTGGTGTGAATAAAATGAATCAGATGATACTGATCCCTGTACCGCGCTGTTTCGGAGAACACCTTAACCAGGTATGGTCATCTTACTCAGAATCACGTCCGGGAAGCCTCAATGAGCTGACAGAAAAAGTGGGCGGTTGGTGCTTTGATGCTCTTGCGCCATGTTATAAGTGGACCCCCATAGCTACTTCCAACCCAGTTCAGTGCCCAGAACCAACCCAACATATCAAAATGACCTTTATAAATCGTACAAGTGGCTCAATACGTATCGACTACATGATGACGATTATTAAAACTCGCTGCTAACACCATTCCAGGCTTGACACAACACTGTATTCAGTGGGTCAGGCAATTTGGGTCGGTGATACCCTTGCGTGGTGAATGCTCCAGCTTTCTGGCCCAAAGATGATTGCTGAACTCCAGTTCTGCTTCATGCTTCCAACTTCCACTTCAAGAGACTAGGTGGTTGGGTTTCGGGACATCGACCAAGGTGTTCAGATAACGAAGCCTCCGTCTGCAAGGCTATTTTTTCATATTCACCTAACCATACAGAAGCTGCTACGCGATGTTGTTCCCGTCCTTTCGCCAAACATGTGCCAGTCAATATAGCCTCTATTCCATCGAAGCGTGTCCGTCGTAGAACCTCCACAGCCAGCATTCATTACTTCTATTGGACCCGAGTATTAAGTACTGCGTATGAAAGTCGCCCAAGTATAGCACACTGCGCAGAAATCCGACCTAAAGTTGCCACCTTTACGTGGTGGTCGGGCTTGAGTGACGCAATTATCCCGCGGGCTACACTTCCTGGAACTTCGTTCCACAAGGTGCAACCAGGCCAAGAAGGTTAACAGTAAAGAGACCCCGTACTAAGAGTAATTGTGCAACGAGGCTTTCTGGGGATTAAGTCGTACTGTCCTCGGCAAAAGGAGTATGAAGGCAGTAAGGTGTGCCTCCCCCCAGGCGATCCCATATTCATGGAAGCAGCGATGCTGCCCTCTCCCAAGGAAGGACAGGTTAGAAAAGGTGGGCCCTGAAAACCACCGAGAGCATTATTCAACGAGGTCAAAATATGCCTAAAATCAGAGTCCGGTGCTGCTCAAAAAGCACTTGCTGGACATAGTCATTTCAGGAGTGAAGTAGTAATGCCCCCTGCGCCATCGGGTTACGTTTACCCCAGCAGCCGAGTAGGTCACACTATTGAGCCAACGGCTCCGGGCGGGGCCCCCAATGAAAACCCTACAGTCAAACGCATCGCTTTTCAGAGTGCTGAGTTAGAGGCTACGGTCAGGGTCCCCGAAAGAGACCCTCCATTCTCCCATTGCCCTGTGGGTCAGACTCTAGAGTCAAAGACTGAAGGTGGGGTACCTCAACCAAACCCCTTTCCTCGGCCCGGGCAACCGGGAAGTGCCATTTGCCCGCGCAGTTCGGTGTCCACCGATGTCCCTCCACAACCCCTTTCCACCAAACAAGCAAACGTCGCTGGGCCATTTGACTCAGTTATCTGACCAAAGAACCTTATGCTCCCCGGTGCATACTAACAATGAACAAAATAACACCTTACTAAATCCACGAGACCCTTTCTATATAGCAGCCCTTAATGTCCGTACTATATGTCAAGTTGATAAGCAGAAAATGCCCGCTGAAAACTTATACTCCCTTAAAATTTATACTGTTTCCGAAACACGCAAACAAGAACCAAGCGCCGTTGTACATCTCAGAAAGTCAAGGGTTGAATCAGATATTTCACATTTCTTCCTCCGTGTGTCCGGTGATAAAGAAGCAATGAAGTGGAACATATGGCGTGGGAGATGCACTCTTCCCTAGAGCTGAACACGCTTTCTTGGATTGTATTCCAGTGAACGAGCGTTTTTCCGCCGTCCGGTTATCAAGCATAACCAAGCTCAATGCCTCTCGACATAAGAAACGGTGCCTGTTTGTAAAGCGAGCTTACGGCCAGAAAGATTCTGTCGAGAGCTATCTGGGCATAACCATCGACAGTGTGATACTTGCCGGCAATACGAATGCCCAAATAGGTCGTCTGAACTCTCTGGAACCAAATCTGGGCGGTCGATTCGGAGTCGATACTCACGGCACAGACAACGGAGAGCGACTCCTCCAGTTGTGCACTGATCATCAACTGTTTCTGGCCGACATGAACTTTCAGGATAAACGCTTGCATCGCGCAACCTGGAAATCATTAATTGCAAATTAACCGTAGACCCAGTTGGATCACGTGGCCACCAGCCACCGGCTGAGAGCCAAATTGCAAGGCTGCCCTTCCTTCTACAGCACACAACTTGATTCCGATCACGCCATGGCGAGTGCAAACCTGACAGTTCGTTTCCCTTCAGGCCCTCACGAATCAGCAACAAGCGTGCAAACCCATCTTCGAAGGATTACAATAGCTCAACAACCTGGGTTAGCTCAACAGTACCGACCTGGGTTATCTCAACAACTCTCCACAACAAACAAATACTGTACTGGTAGTGAGCACGTGAATGAAGCACGGCAAAACGTGAAAAGTGCTATATCAGTGGCGTTCAGTGCCGTCCGTCCGGCTTCTCCGACTCAACCACAAGACCGCTGGATATCGTTAAGATTGCTAGTCCGGATTGATACAAGAAAGTCTACACCAGGCGAACATAAATCCCTCAGACGCAAAACAGCGAAGAACCCGCAAAAGACCGAGAACTCTGATGGATATCGAGAGAATTGAGAAGGCTTTTGCTACCTGAAATAGCCGTGTTCTATATCAACTGATACAATCGACCGGCCATAGGGAAGCAACGGGCAGTGGCATGATAAATAAAAAAAAGGCAGTTCAGTGATTCAGTAGAAAAACACCGACTGCTAAAATGAGCTGAGCACTTCGAAGAACAGTTTTGGCCTCCTTCAGCACAGCCTGTGCATATGGGGGAATCGAATACAAACCTTAATCACCCATCCGAAGAAATAAGTCGATAAGTAAATAAAGTAGTGGAACGTAAGAAGGCACCGAGACCGGTCGGTCACTATGCAGCGTTATTCAAAAAAAGGCGGAGAATCCCTGAAAGCCCATCCAACAAAACTTAGTGGCGGGAGATGGAGTGAACAGAAAGTCCCTGTGGAATGGGCCATGCCGACAGTTATCCCTATCTTCAAAAAGAGTACGCGGAAGCTATGATAACCAGCGCGGTATCCGCCGGGTAGCCGTGGCATCTAAGGTACTCTCTGGTTTTATCCTACGGAGGTTGACTGAAGAGAGATTCGTGAAAACAAGTCGGATTCCGTCACACAAGGGGGTGCATGGATCACATTTTCACCCTCTGAGACTCTGGACCAGCGACACTGCTTCTGGAAACCAACAATGGTTACCTTCATTGGCCTGAAAGCTCTTTTGACTCTGTGGACCACCAGGCTCTATGGCAGTGTCCGTGGAGCGAAGGTGCCCCCCATAAGTTGCTGACAATCCTTAAGGCGCTACACGCCAACTCCCGCGGCCATGTGAAGGTCTGTGGGAAGCTTCTGACTGAGATCACCACATTAAGTGGTTTTAGACAAGGCTGCACTCTCCATCTTTCCTTCTCAACTTCGTCACTGATGCGATTATGGAAGACTCACTGCCAGCCTCTAATGTCTGTGGGGTCGAAGTGCTCCCGGGGCATTCGCTTGCAGAAACCAATTACGCAGACGACGAGGCTCTTCTCAGATCTGGCGCCACTAATATATACAATTTTAGTTGTCCAAATAAATTTGCCTTACGGTTTGACATGTGGTTCACATCCGCGAAGTGTAAAGTGATGCTGCAAGGTTGGGTGGGCTCGAACCCTAGCCTCATGCTTGAGGATGAACCGATTAAGGCAGTAGACAAATCTGTTTACCTAGGAACCTGTATTAGCCCCGGTGGTCTCGCTAAAGATTATATTTCCATCTGGATTGGGAAGGCCAAACCAGCTTATCTGCCGAGGATCGATGTCACAATGATGCGGCGTGATCCACATGATTATACGGGTCAGAAACGTGCCACTGTGCACCGAGGACGTCAAAAATCTCTTGCTGTTTGATAGTGTTGCATCCGGAGCATTGTTTGAGTCCGCTAGGAAGAGAAGTATGGAAGCCATTACCAGCAAACTCAGTTGCACTAGCCATTACTATCTGTATAGATGGGGACGCCGAGACAGGGCACATTAATGGTTAGACATTGTTAGACAGTCCATGCACGCCCACAATGGCGCGCACACACCCAAGTTGCTGCCTTCAGTGCACAGTTTCCCTTCCAATCCCTCTAAAGAAAAGTCCACAGCATTTCCTTACAAATTATGTCAACTACCGCTTCCAAAGCGACGCTACCTAACCCATCTCCCCAAATCGTCGGTGAACGAAACTGTGGCAGCTTCAACCACTGCACGCTTCTTACAGCCGACAATAATGATGACGAATCAGGTTGCAGAATTCCCTTGTAAAAGGTACGGATGAACAGGAGGAAGGACCAAGTAAACGGAAGAGGCTTTGGTCCCGTAGGGTTCAGTTTTCGACCCCATGCTGTCTAGTACATGTCTGGTACATGTCACTAGCTGGAACATATGTGAAAATAAGAGTATCACTATTACCACAACTTTCAATTCTTTTTTGTGAACTATGAGGAGTTTATGAAAGGCTCCGTAGGAAATTAATAATAATTTGGTTTATATGCGACTGTATAGTTGCGACTGTATAGTTATACATAGCCGCTGGATGGCGCATTAGGTATCACTGATTTGTGTCAACAACACTCGCATCACATGCATGTAGAAACCGTGTAAGTCACCGAGGATTATACTTAAAAAAAACATTACACCTTAGGCAAAGGCGTGGTGCAACTGGAACAAGCAGTAAAAAAACGCTGTTGCAGTGCACATAAACCAAAGTAAGGTTATATTTGTCATTAAAATCCCACGAAGCCCTTCATGAACTCCTCATAGGTCACAAAAATGAAAAACCGAAAAGTTGTGGTAATGGTGATATTCAAAATAGTACGTTATCGGACTCAACCCTCCATAACATTTGTAGTACCGGCAAGTGTGATGGGACTTATCACCTGACCTCTCGAAATATTTGCCAAACAAGACTATGAGTAACTTAAAAGAGTGACGTGTAAATTACAGATGCCTAAGAATTCGGCATTTTTGTCGACCAGTCCTTTATGCTACCCATACGTGTGGCCGCTAACGAACCACGTGATACCCATTCACAAGATTATGCATATAAAAATTGACTTACAATTTTAGTTGTTTGAGTGCATCTGCTAGGTCTTCCGGTTTGTGTCGCTTCACTCGCATAGCTCGGAAGATAGCTCAGCGAGTGAACCGGTACTCATCGGACGACCAAAAATGAACAGAAGTGAACAGGGTTACTCGTCCGGGGCAAATGCGAGCCAGCCCACCAAATGTACCGCAGATTTCAACTACCCCGGGTAGTATGCAGGTCAAACTCAGTTTATCGGACCAATGGGCTCAAGGGGTTTTTGAGGATTCCGTAAACTTGTGAAGTCTTGGTGATACACGTCCGGCGAAAGGAAGGCCGCGTCAGTGGTGATGGAAAATGGTTGCTGTTAACGTGGGGCTTCCTTGTAACTATGACATATTCACTAAGAATTAGCCTTTGTCCAGACCCTAAAGATGACAACACGTTAACAAGTGACATGTACTCATGGATTCACGGATTTATGCGCAGGACGGAGGCTTTTGCACAAGTTTATCCGTTCGGTTTTGTTCTTACCGTCCAGCGCCTGTCGTTCACCTCAAAGGCACAAGTGAAAGGAAGGGTGTAGCACTGTTCTTTAAGATCTCAGCGCGGAGCAGTGCACTTGCCAGAGCGAGGACTCGCATAAATGAGTGACTAATAGTGCTTCGAACTGAGTTCTAGAAGGAGCACTATTAGACACTTAGTTATGCGAGTCCTCGTGCTGGCAAGCGTACTGCCCCGTTTTAGGAACTTGAAGGGGTTTTCTACTTTCCCTATCGAGCCCAGTCCAGTAGCAACAAAGATAAAAGTGCTCTTTTATTGATTTCCTGAAGTAACGGCAATTGTCGGAACCAACGGCGATGGGCAAAGCACCCATGCTACTGGTGAGCTGGTGTTTATGCGACCGCAGCATGGCGCAACACAAGAGGGCGACTCGCCCTGCAGGAGGTACCAACCACCTCCAAAGGTTTTCGATCTTCGTGCATGCTACCGGATCTGCAAGATGGCATACCACCAAGCAATCATAATTTCGGCTTGTGCAACAATAAAGAACTCCGGTTACGGAATGATTTATCCGGTCGAGGAAAGCCAGGACAGTAAAAGCAGCTCAACTGTTTTGAACAAGCAGACAGCAAACAGCCGCTAGATGAGGCAAGTCGCGGAAGCGAATGAGGCGGCAGCTACCATTACGACAATGAAGACGGAATAAGGATGGTCAGAGCCTGTGAACAATGATGGAGTGTGAGCTACCAAGCACGTCCTTAATATATGGTGTGGCTTATTATACTTTCCCAGGTATGAAAATCACTGACTTTTGTTTGGTTTGCGTCACTTTGGGTTAGGCATGACGGGGCACCACTCATTAAACAGAGATGCTAGTTTGGACGGGGGCAGGTACCTGGCCTGAAGGAATCTTGTATAGGTTGTCTCGGGAAGAAGACGGATCAGTCATAGAGCACGCTCTGGCCTAGCAGGCACTGAGGGTAACTGCCACTTCAAGCAAGTAAAAGAGGTAAAAGGTATGGTTAAGTGGGGTTTTATTCTTCACTTATCGTCTTGATTATTTCTTCGTCCACCAGCAGCACCTTCGTCAGATTCAGAGGTGATTTTGACTTGATTCACAAAGGAGATCGTAAGGTAGTCAGATGTTAAGTAAGGTGGCTGCTGATTCAAACGTAAGAAATTTATCTACGGACAACGAAAACGTATGTTGGTGTGTGATATCTCGAAACCGATGAGGAGACTCTCAGATGCGAGTGCAACAAACTATGAAGAAATACTGGTCCAGGTTTGTGTGTGCTGGAGGGCAGACTATGAGGTTGCCGGATTTACGGAACTTATAGCGTGTATATCATTTTGCGTTTGGCCTAGCCTCTGCTATAGAAGAAGTTCGGTATAGCAGAGTTAGATTCTGAGCCACCGTGCTCGAGGCCCAGTATTATGCAGCGAGGGCAATAGAAGATGGGAGTGGACTGCTGCAGCAAGTTTTTGGTGATTGAGCGATGGAGAATCTCAAGTGCTAGGCTACAGATTTGTGTATAGAAGGAAAAGAAAGCAAGACAGAATTCAACAGTTGGTCACGCACATTGAGGGAGCATATTATTAGAAAGCAGGACACATGCTCGGGCCACCTGGAACTGGTCTTGGTGGGAAAAGCTTAGGGCACAAGGGTACTGTATACTAAGTGACAAATTTCCCGTTAATTGTGAACGTAGCGACTAAGACGGTGCAGTGGCAGGAGGCGATAGGGACTCGCGAGAAGATAAGCTTGAGCAACAGGCACCTAACCAACGAGTCGGAGAGTGAGTCATGCTGGATATGGCGAAAATCAGGTGTCTTAGCAACTGAAGGAGGTGTCTGAGCGATTTTCATGTCGTTCGCAAAAAGGAAGGTCTGGCATGATACATGGCGTCGAAGACGTCTTTGCTGTACACTCAAAATAGGATGAGGCCTAGCATACTCTTTTGAATGCTTCTACTGATGGTCGATAGTGAGGAGGATTGTTTGTCACAAATTTGTGTTATCTGTGCACTTTCAGATAGGTAGGAGAGCAACCACTGAAGTAAGGGTCCAGCAATGCTAACAGAGCTGCGTTTCCTCAGCAGGGATGCATGAGGCACCCGGTTAATGGCTTTCGAACGCCCATATATACATATATATATATATATTGCACAGCGGGCCGCTGTGAAGATGACAACAATTGACAGATCTCTGAGCTGGAAGTTCGTGGAGAGTGGTTGCATGGTAGGGCATTATTACGCTCCCTGTTTTATGCAGAGGACCACTGAGACGTGCCAGGTCATTGTGGAGCGGTAATTCTTCTGGTAAAGAGGTGGGAAGACAGCTAGTGAGTGGGGCAGGAAGGGAAACATCGGTTAGTGTAAATGAACAGTCTGAATTTAAATGGGACACTTTATCGGTCGTACTTGAGGATGGATGGGGTTCACTGCTAGACTTTTTGCTTGCAAGGCGCTTCTTTGGATGCAATGAGAAGGATGATGAGGAATCATGGTTTACCAACTGCTTATAGGAAGATACGGATGATGGCGTTATCCCATTAGATTTGGGTAGTAGTAAGCCTCGGTGAAATTGTGCCGGTAAGCTCATGGCCCAGGGAAGCCTAATCAAGCAAGAGGGAGTTGGAGGGGTAGTTGAGGGCGATTAAAGATGAGGTGCCTCAAATAGGTAGCTAACTGCTATACTAGAAGTAAGAAAAATGCTGCGGTAGGGCTGGGTGCAAAATATATCTTTACAACACCTGACCTTGCGATTCTAGCGGCGCTTTGATATGAAAGTTCCATATGGCTATTAGATTGTGCATTGTGGACCCCTGACCGAGTGTTAGTCGTGTGAGTCGGTTAGGATCGTTCAGCTGTCAGCTATAACCTACATTATGTTCGTCCTGGCGTATTTCACGAATAATAATGGAGCATTCCACTGTTTAATAACTAAATTGCACGATCATTCCAGTAATAATGTACGAGGCCTACGTGATTGAAATTCCCAATATAAATTGTTGAGGTACCTGATCACATACTTTTGTATTCGAGCAGTTATGCGTGTACAAACAACAAAATTCATTAACAGGAGTGGCATCTCATGATTTGCCTCCACAGGAGCCACGTAGTTTCCTGAATGTTCATCGAATTGTTTCAGCTGCAAAATTATTTGAAAATTCTGTTTATGTTAGGTGATTCACGTTGGTCGGTGGTCTACAATTTCTTATTGCATTGTGCAGCGAGTTTACAGTTGGTAGTGTTTGACGGCCTTGAACTCTGTCTCACTTAAACAAGTCAATAAAATAGATAATTCGCATAATACTCCAATATATATAGACATTCTACACTAATAATAATAAATGCTATTCTCAACTGGTGGGTGGCGCACTATCAGGCGAAAGCCGAACACACACCTGGTAAACTCTGCTTTAAATCCACTTAACTCCTTAGGTAAATGTTGTACTACGGAGCTGGTTATCGTCCTCCTGGTTCCAGAAGCTAGCCTGGGTGAATTGTGTTCCTTCATCCTTTAGCTGAGTTGCCTAGAATGAAGGAACACAATTCACCCTGGCTAGCTTATGGAAACAGGAGGACGGTAACCAGCTCCGTAGTACAAGATTTAGCTAACACCGTACACAACGTGATACCCAGCCAAAGTTTCCGCGTTGTTTACAAGGCGCCGGCTAACCAACCCAGATCAGTACAGCGGCGCACAATTGCTGTGGCTGAAGCTATCGTAATACGACATCGCGACCCGATCCTTTGTCGGCAAAAACGCTTTGTTTGTGTATTGTACTTACCATGGTCCAACTCACCTCCCGCCACATATGCACTGTGTGCTGAACATACAACTACAAGACCACCCGGGCTGACTAGCTCAAATCATCCTATTGGCGACCTGAAATAATGGTTTTTTGATAGGTAGCCAATGTCATCCCACCCGATTCCCTGTCCATTTACACCATACTCATTCAAATATGTTAAATACCGCAAACATGTTCGTCAACCCGTCGGTGTTCTTAATACAAATGAGAATTTTCGGAATGCGACTTACCTCCCTTACCCGTTGCTTTCCAGTACCGAACTCCAACGTAAGCGATTTTATTAAATTCCTCATTGGTACGGTTTGCTCGCCAATGAACCCATCGGCGTATAATGCGCTCTATTAAGGAAGAAAATAGCTGACTTTGGTTGGATTTTCGTCCTTTAGTTAAATGGAGAGAACATGTCGCTAAACAGAGTGGATAGCGTAAGCCGGGATAGGGAGTTGACCAGAACGAGAAAAAAGAAAAACAGCCAGGCAAGTAACGCAACATATTTAGATCAAGTAAGCATTTAAGTCGCACACTGGCTTGAAGCAAGTCAAGGTTATAGAAGATAGGATAACAGGACCTTTTACTCGCACATTAACTTTATCGTCGCTAAGCGTAGGTGTGCACTGGAACCGATTCACGGATCAGGTTGGGGGTGGTTGGGTGTTAATTGGGGCGGCAGCAGTTTCACGGGTAATGAACTTGTCCAAGGACCGAAAAAAGTATGATTGTGCGTAATGTTTCGCAGCTGCTCAGCAAGGCTGTTCCAGATGCATCCAGACAAAAAATGATCATACGTTATACGTTAAAATTTAAGCAAAATAAAGATACAGACCACCACGTCGCACACAGAACTGCACATCCCAGCCCAGCCACGTGGATCAGGACTTCCGTCACGGGGCTGTTCAGGAACTGAAGTGTCGCAGTGCAGTGATGGCACGGCACTGCCACACTCAGTTCGATAGCACACCCGCAAATTTTTACTTCCCGCTTTGTCTTCGCCCACTCGGTCCTTTGTCTGCAACAACGATCAAAGTCTTCGTCTGGCCCCAGCCGCCTGCACTAGGCATTCATGCTGATCCACTGAGCCTTCCATTGCAGCTAAACATCTCGTTCTCTTATACTTCGTATTTTCCACCAAGTCAGTTATTTTTCGAGCCAATCGCGTTCCCTCTTGAGCGTTTGCGTGAACACCGTCTCCCAAGAAACTTGTACACTTGACTCCACTCTAACAGCAACACTATTGAATCTAACCGGTTTCACTGCACACTGAGTCTGAGCTCCTAACTATCATTAATCCTTACCGAAAATTTCCTCAAATCGCCACCTCCACCTACGCTTTTTATTGATCCTCGCCAAACACCCAACAACCCAAGGCCACGAACCCACGGTGACGGCTTTAGGCTTTAGTTCACATTGGCAAGTCACATCGTAGTGGGGTTTCTCCTCCACAAATGTGTTAACCGGGTTCCACATTTTCTGCGATTTGAAGCTTTTATCACGTAGAGAAGAAGCCTCTTGGTATGCCATTCGTCGTACTGTATTTGTCCACTGAAGCACCTGGCGGAAAAGGTCTGATGGAATGCTTCCCTAGAATAACTGGGGCCCATGACGCCTAGATTGGTCTAAACGTTTAAACTGGTATTCCAAACTCAATCCAAAGTCCATTTTAGTCCATCAGGGGCGCGTTGTTGCATTCAAAAATTCAATTTTATTTTGCCAATACTCAACGCCGTATAGCAAAGCAATTTCGAATCGAATACGAGCCAAAAATTTGGAAATGATATTTATTAAAAAAGTTGTGGCGAAATGAGGGCACGGATTTTTTATCTGAGCGTAAACGCAGTAAAATGTAACATTTTTGGGGAAATTTTTTACGCAATCAAAGTTTTTTTTCAGAAAGTGCGTTGTCCGTTCAAAAGGCAGCTTAAAAGGAAAACGAAGAAGAAAAGGAAGGCGAGACCCTTCTTCGTCCATAGTCCTCCCTTATGATGTTCCACCGACAAGCTCGGTGCCTAGAGGGAGCCAGGTCCTCTCCTTTTCACACACGACTCAGAAAATTCCACCGTGATTACATGAAAAAAACCGTGGTTCAGTCGCTTGTCACTGCCGAGGCACCAACTACAAACCCTGAGGTAGGAACCGACTTTCATTTTCAGTCGCTTGCAACTGCCGAGGCACCAACTAAAAACCCTGAGGTAGGAACCGACTTTCATTTAAACATTCATACATGCTGCGTGTGGTGTTTCAACCATCTCAATCGCTGTCCGTACAGTAGCAGGGCTTCCATCTCAAGGGTGGAAGCAGCACCATTTCGAATTCCGTCTCAATTTCACGGATGATCCGACGCACCTTCTCCCTCCCTACTCGCATGGACTTCCAAATACTCTATGGGGCCTACGTCTGACCGCTCCTGGAGTACGCCAACCAAGTTGTCTACTCAGGACGCACGAACGACG
>NW_008751839.1:217100-225347 GCF_000715545.1 Opisthorchis viverrini
CCTCGATCCTGTGCATCAATCCGTGAATCCGTGAATCCAACCCTATGGGGCCTCCGCTGGAAGCCTATGATTATGCATTACATCAACAAATGGGGTGGTCACGTGCACTACCTGCATAACTGTGGAATAAATCATACACCACTATTTGCCTTATTGTCTGCTCACCAATAAACCCCTATACCAAGCTTAACACGGTATTCCTCATTCAGCCCCGCCCAACAAAATTAAGGCTTCACACCCCCACCCTAGTCGTCTGGCATAATCGCGCTCTGAGTAAACTCCTACCCCAATCAATTCCCTTGACAAACAAGTCTGTAAAATACCCACCGATGGCTCGGTTTCATCCCACTTTAATGTCTACATCGTTGTCTCACAAATATAAATGCTAGGGCACATTTCTTATCTTCACCTTTCGCTTCGCTACAGTGCAAAACACTGCCTTGGAATGACACCGGAATCGTTGCCCGAAAAGCTCCTGCGGTTAAATGTGCTTCAGCCTCATTACCGATGGCTTTAAGGAGGTCTCATTTATGTCCGAAACGTCCAGCAGTCTTAGAATCACGACCATACTGTCACCTTTACCCAGCCAAAAATACAAAGACAGAGCTGTAGAATCTTCTGAAGCACCAGACCACCGAACCAAGAGAATTTTCTCCAGTATTGCTGCATGCTGGCATAAACTCGCAAGCGGGGTGATTATCTCGATTTCTCTATGATTCTCAAATGGTAATTTGACTTTCTCCAAGCTGCTATCCTTTGAACTTTTGTCACATAACTTACCTAACCGTTCGTCACATTCCTTCTGTGCCTCTCATTTCCATCCATGTAACCTGCATACCAAACGCCAGACATCAGTCACTGACTTTCCCCTGGAGGATCCAGTTTTAGCTTTATCTGAAGCAACTCAATCCTCCACCGATCTCATAACCCTGGGTGCATTTGAACCACCTTGAGTCCTCCACCAGAAATGTCATATCTCCGATCCCCTTCTCTCCACTTCTGAAATACAAGCTCAGTAAAAAGGTCCTAGAGCCTACCCAAACGTTCTTGCGGGTGTTTCGCTTCCTACACGTGAGCAATCTCATTGAACCCGTCGAACAATTTTCTTTGGTCTTCTGTTGTTTCTCACTCTTTTGTTTCAGCATGAAGGGATAGAGATAAAAATAGCTTAGCGGGCTTTACTCGCTCACCACAAATTAGCAAATGCCGGACACCTGACTACGCAACTTCACGGAAAAATTTCCCGGGATTGCAATAACGGTAGGTTAGTCAAATCAGCGACCCGTCCTTTGGAATGGCACCTGCGATGCAATGTTTTCTTCCAGGCAGTACATATGCTTGTGCTTGTTTGCGAACTTACTGAATGTGTGCATCGACATGTTCTGTGATGTGCCGTTCTTGATTTTACTAGCATATACATTCCTTAGGAATCGGCGCCCTGTACTGAGTGCCGAAAGTGACAGATCAAATCTGTAGGGCAGCTTATTTCTAGTTCTACCATATTACGCTAATGCAAATCATGTCGTGACAACGAAGATATTCTGTTTGCTATTTACTACCGTCACACCCTTACCAGAGGAATCTCGGGAACGCCTTTACTTCCACCGCAATAGTCAGTGGCAAAAGGTCGTTATTTTACTGAGTTCAAGAGGAAGCTCATTGCGTATCAATTTTGAACGTCTAAGGAGCCGAGCTTTAGACGCACACCAAAATTTCTCCAAAACCATAGTTCAAAGGAGGGTTAATTTAACGTGAAGCCTTAGAAGTTCGTGGTAATAATTCGAGCTTTTGAGGTTCTTTCGTGCGGCAGACATGATCATAAGTTTACAGTTAGAATAGAGGATGATTTTGTACGTAGTTGCCAGTAATGCTACAAGTGGGCTATACGGTACATTCAGGAGGGGGGATAGAATAAATAAATAATAGAAACACGATTCCTAAAGATTGGTTCTTATTTTTCAGACATTTGCTTAACAGGCGGACAACATGAATGGATATGAAGGCCAATGTTGGTCGTTGGGTTAGTCCGTTATTTATAGTTGGGAGCTTATAAGCTGCTGTGAGCATGGGTGCGGACCCGACAGTTACAATGAGCATCCAAATTAGGTGATATTATATATAGTGTGCATGTGTATGACGGACCGTTGTCGGCCTTTCCATTAGGGCACTGTGCATAGTTAAGGCCACACAATCAGTGTCGCACATAAACACGAGTTACGATAAGTCACGATAAGATAAACCCGTTTTGCGCATTGGGGTCCGACGAGGTACATCCAAGGATCATAAGGGAAATGTCGTTTGCACTGGCAAAGCATTTCTCTGAGGTGTTTCGTCAGTTGTTTGACGAAGGTCACCGAAGGAAGCTATTGCCACGCGCGTCTACAAAACTGGTTACCGACTATCGCCTGGCAGCTACAGGCCTATCAGCCTTACTAGCGTATCGTGAAACGTGATGGAACGCATTATGAAGTGGGCCATTCTAGATCATCTTACTTCTCACAACTTGCTATCTACAGCTCAACACGGATTTCTCTCAAACCGTTCCTACTTGAGGAACATGCTCATATTTATGGACAGCTTAACCCAAACCAAAGACGAGCGACTCATATCGGATGTCATATTTTTCGACTTCGCCAAGGAATTTTGATCGAGTCCCACATGTCCCGCTGCTTGTAGAGACCCAGTCATCCACACACCTGACTTTTCAGCCCACAATCGCTCACTGGATCACGACCCAGTCATCCACCCACACACCTGACTTTTCAGCCCCCCAATCGCTCACTGGATCACAAGACTTGTCTCTTTTTCATGCCCACAACCACTTCACATTAAAGTGACTCATCAGACGTCGATTGTCTGCACCGTCTGGCGGGCGTACCAACAACTCATGTGCTGACGCGCCCACATACGCGCAAACGGACCTACATATGGGGAAACCGAACGCAGTTAGCACACATAGACTCGCGCGCGCGCGCGGGAAGCAGGAAGCCGACCTCTCCACAAGTCCACGGACAATGATGGAATACGCGTAGCAGCCCAACTGCGAAGGAAACATGTTCCCGGTGTCCGAACTTTCACCAAGGGACTCCCGCGTACGATAACTTCCCTTTTTGACTTTTTCCCATTTCGAATTACATTTATTTTTATATGTGATGCAACATACCACTGTTAACCACAGTAAAAACTTTTATTAGTGCATATACCTGATATGTATTATGGCTATCATCACCTGTGCGCTAATATGCTTCACAAACACGAGTCTGACCAGGTTTAGTGGAAAATCCCACATTAGATTACGACCATCCTAGCAGACCGATCTATTTCAGTGAACGTAAACTCGTTCTACTCCCCTCAAGTGATGGTCCCCACTGGAGTTCCTCAAGGCTTCATTCTGGGCCCACTGCTGTTTCTGATATATATCAACGACCTCCCATATGTTCTTGCAAGTCCATATATACATTTTGCGGACGAAATCACACCCTCTAGATTGGATGTGGATGCTACAAAGCAGCTGTCGTTGGATTGATACCCCCTTTGAACGACGAAAAATGTGTCCGTATGTCATTCGGGTGGAACTCGGTGAACGCCGTTGTTGTGTATGGAGAGAACGGACCATAAGACATCAGGAAGTCTGATGCTAAAAAGGATTTAGGTATCCGGAGGAAGAAGAGTTGGTCAACCGTTGACCTGGCAGACGGGTGTGAAAGAAATCACGAAACGTTTGGGTGAGGACCGTGTGATCCTCACCGCACCTAGTTGGGGAAGCTGCAAGATATGACTGTCAAACGATTTCAGTGGCAATCTTGCTTGAATGGGTGTTTGGAGGTTTAGGCACTTCGGAATGATTGTGGTAAGCTATCACCAAGTTCCTTCCCTGTCCACCTTTCTTTTCTTCAAAATAAGGCTTCTAATAAATCATTTTTGTATAGCAGCGAAGCATCTTTTTTCAATAATGATACCACGATCTCGATGATGGTGATGATCTTGCTCCCTTCAAACATGTCCTTCTCACTGCACGATGAGAAATCGGCTCAAAAGGCATTCGCTGTTCTACAGATGATTCGGCGCACCTTCTCCCTGCATAGGCTTCTAAATACTCTATGGGGCTCATGCCAGGTCGCTTTTTAAATATGCCAACCAAGTTATCTACCCTGGACGAACAAAATACGCGACCTTCTCTGAGCGTGCCCAGGAAGAAGGGGGCCGGCCTTAAATCTGTTTTCTATGAAACGATTCTCGAAGCGCTTGACCTCTTACCCCTGTAGTATCTTAGCCTCCGAGGGGGCTTAATTCGTACTTTTGCCCCGGTTGAACAAGGCTTCGTCAACAGGCTTTTCACCGTCAGTGACATGGTAAGAAGAATTTCAAACACATAGAGTACACTTTCGTTAGTAAAATTTCTTCTCATTTCGGCTAGTAGCTGCGTGGAACAACCGCCCTTCGCGCTCCTTCAGGGACCCAATTTAAGGCACTATTAGAGAGTTATTTATGCGGGTCCGCGCGCCGGGAAGCATACTTCCCTGCGCTGAGAACTTGAACAGCAGTTCTACGCCTTTTTTCATTTGTGCCATTCAAATAAATGACAGCCGCTAAACGGCAAGTATAAAACCGACCCGGGAAATTTGGGCCAAAGCCTTGATCATGTGTATCGATTCGTCAATCCGTGAATCCTTGGGGTGGCCGAGCTGGGTGACAACGGTTATCGTTATCGTGGGGATCGCTTTATGACCTCTGTAGCGACCCAGTCACCCACATACTTGACTGGTTCAACTCACCGTTCACTGGATCGCCAGGCTTGTTTTTTCCTCATGCGCGCAAACACGTCGCATTAAGCTGACTCATCGGACATCGATTGTCTGCACCGCTTAGTCAGCGTAGCGACCAATCATGTGACGACGCGCCCACGTTTACGCACTGGGACCTACATAAAGAGAAACCAAACCCAGTCAAGACACACAGACTCGCGCGCGCGCAGGGAGCAGGACGTCAACCTCTCCACAAGTCCACGGACAACCATGGAGTACGTGTAGCAGTCTAACTGCGGAGAAAAACACGTTCCCGCCGTCCGGACTTCCACCAAGGGACTCTCGCATCCGATAAGTTCCCTTTTTGACTTGCTCCCATTTTACATTTTATTTATTTTTCTACGTGTCGCGGAAATACTAAAAGCTTTTATTAGTGCCACATTCACCTCTGATTTGAATTATGGATATCATCACCTGTGCACTAATAACCTCCACCTGTGCAGCGTCATATGCCTAATAAGAATGATACTGTTGTGTTGATAATTTTCCTACAGTTGACTCCCAACGCTGCATGGTCCACCGGCTAGCTACGAATATCTGGGAAAGATGACCCTCTCATCTCTACGGCACAACCAATGCAATCGTATGGCAATGTTATACCTAATGGAGGCGGGGTTCCATTGGAAAATTCCTCGCGGCGAAGTTCACGGGACAGACTCTTCTCACTTGTTGAGGAGTACGAAACCAACAAACGTCAGTGATCGATTTTCTTGGGTGGGGTTTTCTTAGGATATTCTGTAGATGGTATTTCATTCTTAAAACACAGGAGAACTCCATAATACGCCAAAGTACGACTTCATGTCATCTCTCGTAAACCGGTAACAAGGTGCGAATCAGTGACGGTCAATGACCTTGAACATTTGCTCACTTAAACGAAATGCTATGAGCAACGTATCACCGAAAGATGCAACTGGATTTGACAAACTCCTCGTAAAAGTCACAACTCCGTGAAAATAATTTGGGTTTGCCTCTAGTGAGCGACGTTTAAGGATTTATGTTTGTAATTTTTATTACACGTAAGTAACTACTAAATTAGTTCAATCATTTCCGCCACTGGAATCGTTTCGTCAACAGAGCTTTTCGAAAGCGGTGGCTGTGTGAGACTTCATTCCTTGTCTCTCCGAGGTGCGAAAAATCCACCTTTTTCTTGTATGGAGCACAGCGAACCGGGATACTTGAGTCTGTTGATTGGTGTCCGATTTCTTAACTTGGGTTTGCTGACAGGTAGTTTTGCAAGCCATGTGCATAAGCTCATACATGGTTGCCCTGGACAGTAGCACAGGGAGACCGAAGAGGAAATTATGGACTAGCCTATTGGGGTCACGGGTTTTGCAAAACGCTGCAGGGAGTACGGTCGAATCTCATATGGGTAAGTGCAACGCTCTGATGGTGTAGCGTAATGTCCGTAAGTTAGGGAGTACGGTCGAATCTCTGATGGTGTAGCGTAATGTCCGTAAGTGAATGCGACTGTACGGTCAAGGGAATAAGAATTTTATGGGTTATATTTTCGGACGAGGCTCAGAAACACAGGACGGATTAATGAGGGGAGTACTGTGATAATTAGAATAGTGGTAGGTATCTTGACTACCGAATGTGCGCGTAGTAAAGAAGTTCGAATATGGACGAATGAATATCGTATATTCTCGAATATCGCGGGCATAAGATCAATAAATCGTAAAACAAAGGCATATAAAAGTACACTAAACAGAATGAATAGAAAAGAGTCAATGTTCACCACAAGTCCCCAACAACCCACATCTAATTTGTTGATATTTTCCTCGTATTACCAGCTAATTTAACTCCTTATCCCACTGCCGGATCACGCATCCGAAAAGACCACAAGAAATAGGGTCCCTACGAGAATCGGCCTCGATAATTCCAAGGATGGGACGTAGTTCCTTAGATAGGGGCCTGATTTATGTGCATATACCAGAGATCAAGTAAGTGGAATTTATTTTTCACTTGCAATGGACTCAGTGAATTTGATTCATCTGTGAAGTGGAAAGGAGACTGGATAACATGGATCGCATGTTTATTAAGGAAACCTCAATCGTCCTTGATTCATCTGGTTTAGCATGAATGCGTCGGAAACTACGAGTTTCAGTCGCAACAGCACCCTGAAAGTACCCTGTGTGAGCGAAAACTTGTTTTATCCCTGCATAATGTCGCCTAACGGCCACACAGGTGCGGCATGGCCCGGATAAAACGTCAACAGTATATGACTAAAGCAGATTCTTCGTGTGCACATTCCTGGGGCATAGTGTCTGTAAACCTGTCCCGGAACCCTGGATCGTCCAACCCAGCTTAGACTTTTCAGCCTTGATGTTGACAAACGGCGTGGGTACTTTTCAGTCCAGCAGTTTCACGTTATTACGGAAATCTTAACTGACATTTTCATACAAAATCGTGCGAAGAGAAGACCCTATTCCATTTGATGGCATAGCTCAAAAGTGTGAGGCATTAAACAGCATTTTTCGGGTTGTGAGGACAGGCAGATGTCGGGGCTAACAGACCTTAGAATTTTGTTCACTACTTGGCTTTTTAAAGGTAAATCATTTGCCAATAGAAAATAATAACACAAGTGAGTTTGTCTGCGCTAGTATTAACATGAACCACTCACTGGACTACGCAAACATCCATCTTGAAGAGCGCACCTTTCATTCTGAGGAACGTCACTTGTCGCGACTTCGGATTGCCATAAATCGACCCAGAAAAGCATGCCACAGAAATCGAAAGGTTGCAGTTGTTCATGTTATTACTCACTGAAATAACTAGCAATTTGGCAAGGAAGAAGAACTGTTTATGCATGGAAATAAGGCTCTCTGAGTCTTGGAGAGGTGATTTAACTTCCCAACCAGGAAAGCATTCACTTCCACAACAACGGATATTTATTCACGGAATGGGAAAACATTGACTGAATGGCCATACCTGGTCATGTATCACTTTGGACTGACTACTGAACAAAGTCTTGACTACACAGTTTGATTGTGATTCATTTCTGTTTGAGAAACGTCACAAAGCTAGGAAGTGTGAAGGTGCTTTTGCGTGTCACTTACAAAGTGGGTGCGATACTGTGAGTAGACATTATTGGATCGGAATGTGCTGCACATCGCACTAAAAACCAGGAGATAAATAAAATTTTAACGGTGCAGTTCTTACGGTTCCACCTGGTTCGCCACATTGAAGTCGGCAGCCTTACGTGCACGGTATTCAGCACCGGTTTGAAATAACAAAAGCCGTGAACGTGTGTCGTGAATTCCAACAACCAGTTTCAGGCAGTAGTAGGCGTGCACAACTTTAACACGTTATTTTTAGTATGTAAGACGACTCCTGAATTCGTAGAAACATTCACTTGACATTTTCGCAGTTCTAAAGTTTCCAACCCAGTACCTGTTTCCTTGCGGCTAGCAAATAATATATGCGTTCGGAAAAACAATGGACT
>NW_008751839.1:225353-259922 GCF_000715545.1 Opisthorchis viverrini
ATATTCCGTCTCATAATAATAACCGCTAATAGTAATGCAAAGAATAAACCAGGTGATTTAACAAAATGGATTAATCGATTAGTCTACGTGCGCCGTACATCGGCAAACAATTCTGTTATAGCGTAAGCCATACGAGTTACGATCAGGTTACCAGGAAACTCCTTATGTCCGTACGAATAAACTTCACCTACTAGGCGCAGTTCAGACGCCTGGAACGTGAGCGACGTTAGGATTAGATAAGTAAAGTTAGTTACGAAAGGTGCGTTAAACTCCTACAGTAACGTTGCAGTTGTGACAGTCACGTCGGATTATACCGCCAATGGCGTATAAATGTTATATTTGGTCGTTCATCTACTGCAACGTGAAAGAAAGTAGCGGCTGGTATTCACAAGCCTCGGTAATAATTGCTGCTCTGCATGACAAAATTCACTGATGAGGTAAAAAAAAAACTAATCACCGTACGTCAACCACAGACAAGCTGGTGGAGGAGGTGTGCTCATAACAGCAGATCAAAACAAAATCATCAGAGGATGGGTAGGGAAACTTCAACTACTTGAATCGCTCGATTAAACTGGCCCGCCTCGTGATACAGCATTCAACTGGAGCGCTTAAACGGGACTGGGGTTGGACCATGGTCTAAATCCAACCTCCAGCGCAAGCACCGATTTTCCACAAATGCAACACCCTTGATTATGGCAGTAGGGTTTATTTTGTTCCTCAATATGGAGCCAGTACATGCCACTAGACTATCCAATCCAATCGCTTTTCAGCCTTACTATGTTTATCACCTCCCTCCCCCGCACACGCATCGATCAATGTACAATCACGAAACATGGTCAAGCTAACACCACTTTCCAGTCTTTCACGAGATTTAAGCCGGTAGCGCAATATGAATAAAGCATGGGTGCAGACGTTTATTTCATGTTGCTTCCATCGTGATATCTTTAAATCGTTTAGTCACAATTCACCATGAAATTTTATCGCAGCAGGACCAACAAACTATGGACCCGTAGTATCCCATTGGTCATGAGGCAAGAGTTTGCGGTTTGACAGCCATTTTTTACTGACAGGTGTAAACACTCGGGTTTTGAAGGGACATTGTAGTAAGTGGTTGGCTTGTTTATCGAGCTTGGCAAGTTGTCTGTGAACGCTTTGTATTTAAAAAACATATCATCAGTCTGCTGCCAATGTTCCCTCAACTGGTGACGAATGGGTTGCAAACCTGTGGAAAGGTCAGTAACTGATGAATCCACCGGAACTACCAGCATCCTGCAACACCTTCTGCATGACACATTTACCATAGTACATGAACTCACAACTAGATATCAAATTTTGAGGAAATTCAACTGTCAGTGTAAACCTTTTACCATTTTAATTATCTGAAATGGGCCCCCCTCTCACAAACAAGATTTTCGTTTCTGTTGAAGAAGCTGCTGTACAGCGCAAGTGAATGTACATTTGAGCATTCTTGGGAAGCACTGTTCCATTATTACATGACTGAGCAGAGTTTATTAGAACTGGGCATAAAAACTATCCTTGGTTTAGCCTTGAAGTGGTACATCCTGATAGTCAAAAGTCTCACTTAGTGACATTCAAGTTTAACACTGCATGAAAAAAACAATGTGGAACTCCGCGTTGAAAAGTTCTTGAATGAGATGTGATCCCGGTCGACCGCACAACCACGGAAGAAAGATGAGCACCCAGGAATGTTGTGGTTGTAATTTAGTTATTTGGAGAAGAAAAGTAACATTACACGGCCCGCGACTTGTTATTTCGATCAGCTAACACCGAAAAGCGAGAAACGTGGCAATTTTGATGATTTACACGAGGAGAAATCGTTTCATTTGATTAACTGCTCGCAAAATAAAATGAAACCACCAAAGTTATGACTCGTCCTGTCCTGGTCATCAGCTGCTGTGACGTGCTCAAGCGGTCATGAACATATCACATCACTGAAGCGGTTGAAGCACCGAGATCAAAGCAGGACATATGAGGTAGGATTCAAAGCTAACTTGATCATGCGTGCTGCCGGAATAACCCCATGAAGTTTGGAAATCATTACTCATAACATAACAGTAATATCACAAACGAGAGATTCAGTTGAGTCTCTCGTGAGAACCAAATTGATTTGCAAATTCGTGTACCTCTCGTAAAGTAATAATCCAAGTTCAAAATATAACCACAAGATTCATTTTGAGGTTAAAGTTTTTTAAACGAAGTGCAAGCAGCATACTATTAGTAAGCATAGTGTTTTTCCTTCCAGTTGAAGTTGCTAAATTAGTTGACTAAAACTCGAGCATACATTGAGTGCATCAAGGAGAGACATTTGAATTCGAACTGTCTTTAGGATGGTGAGAGTTCTAAGGAAAATTTATCCAGCATTCAGTCAGAGTGTAGCATCGAAATCCAGCTAAAACAAGTGATATTTGAAGGCAGGTATTTTCGTAACTTTAGTTTGGAAGATCACATGTAGCACCCACATCTAGTCTGAACAGTTTACCATCAAAAGAAGATCGCGACACTAAATGAAACAGTCTTGCTGTTTTCCATTAGTTCTTATACTCCGCCAAACAAACCGTGTAGGTTGCCATTCGAAATTCAATGTCTGATATCTTTTTTTGGTTTTGGGATCCTCATCACGTTAGGTATAATACAAAACACGTCACTACCACATCTTACTGCTTTCCGAATAAAACCGTGGTCGGTAAGCATCAGCAGAAATCAGCTAACTGTCAGTAATTACACGCATTGGAACACGGAATTCACCACGTCATTCTTTGTATATTGTCCTGTTAAAAATGGTACCTGGTTCTTCTCACTTGATAATTTCCTATTCTCGATTTATTCCACAAAATCCTTTGATCCCGAAGCTCGTGTTGACACGCAAAAAGGAAACATGGTTCTCCGCAACAAATGAAGCCAGCTTTACAACATTACCCGTTCTAGCTAGATGAATATCGTACACAATTTGCATCCAAAGTGTATATTCCATGGTTCATTAGGAGGCCACGAATGGAGTCTGACCGATTTAACAGTTAAATAGTAAAAGTTCAGTACGACTCATCCTCAAGTGCTGTTCAAACGTTTCCTACTGCTTTGGTTGAAATGACATGAGATGAAAATCTTATCATCTTTGAGTGATTAAATCAAGGCTGCTTATAGGACGAGAGTTAAGCACAATACTAGGTAAAATCTGGGTAATTATGTCAAAGTGTTGGCCGGTTACAGACGATCCAATCCTCTGAAAGGTAATCGCAAATGACACATTGCTAATCCAACAACAAACCGCTACAGCCAACAAAACCAGCCTCTGATAAACGACGTTGTGAAATGTAAGAAAATTGCTCCCAAGGCCAAACTAATTCTATTAGAAAATGACACGCCGTTCGCCGCTTCCAAGTTCGGATAAATCGGACTCATCGAACGGACGGCTGTAATATGGTTGGTCCGGTCGAACCTGCCAATCTACTTGGCGTGTCCGGCAGGAGCGTCATTTCGAAAATAAAAAGCGAAGACGTTTATGCACCCGGCACCGAACGAGTGCCGGGCGCATCTAATTTGAAAACAGTCTGATCTCCGAAATTATTGCTGCTGAATTAGTACAGCTACTGGACACTCGACAGCCCAAGACTGTGCACGGGAGATTGGGAACAAAGTTGAGGACTGGGGTTCGAGGTGGATGGCTCAGGTTTACAGGCTGGTGACCGCGTTTTTGGATGGCTGCCACACTTTCTTATTTTCTATGGGCGTACAACCTGAGATGGCAAAACGGAGATCTCAATTAGGCGAACTCAAGCTCCCCAGTTCAGTGAAAAAGTGTAGTAGAGATGCAGTTTATCGAGTGGTACATGCCTCGGGGAACACAGGGTATTGCAAAAACGGTTCGCATACACGGTCATGAGTTATTTCAATGCGAAACACTGACGGCAGAGTCGTACGATATATGCAGATTTAAATAGCACAATGGTTAACGGACCGAATCCATTACATAGATGAGAACTGTGACACGCAGAGGTAAGACGCCCACAGAAATGCGTGGCCAGGTCACGTCAAGAGGAGCTGAGCTACACTGGGAGAGCTGCTAATGTTCCGGCAAGGAACAAACGAATACGTCCAGTTTTGATGCCAGATCACGCTGACCAAATTTACACATTTAGTGTGTACCCCATGTGCGCCAATTAGAATTCATTCGGGTTTGGATACCCGCTTGGTTGCATCAGTTCCACTCGGTTAGACATACCATCCACATTATCCTGATAGTCGCATAGCTTCGAGATGATTCTGCAAGCTTCCTCACAGTTGGACTGATTGATATCCTGGAAGCCATGTGAAAGCAAGCGTTTTCCAATGTGATGAAACTGTGATTTCCAGGGGTGGGCGAAGTGACTCAGTGGTTAGAGCGCGAATTTACTGACCGGAACGTCCGTCGTTCGAGTCCGACCTCTGCATCTCGACTTATCCTGCCTAGGCTTGTGCAGCATCCCAGCCCTCGTGCTTCCTTCGGATGGCATGGCAGCTAGACACCGAGCAGGGTGTTACGACTGAACGACTACTACCACTTTTCATGGGTATTGGTGAAGCCTATTTTAAAAGATGGAGTCAAAAAATCCAGATATATTCCCACGTTAGTAGTATGTGACTAAGGACCTCTTCATTAGAGATTTTGTTGTGCAGTGGAGATCAATCTGTGTCGAATAGCGCTATGTAGCCTCTTCATACTTATCAGGAATCACCAGAGAGGTGCACCTCGCGAACACTCAGCAACATTCAGAACAAAGATGCTCCGATTACCAGTTTAAAACTAAATCATTCGGTCACGAACGGCTGATGATGAGCAATGTGATGGAATGGCACAAAGATAGGATAGATACGGTACATGTAAAACAAGCCGACAGACACGTGGAGCGACGAGACGGGGAATACCTCTTGTCAGTTCCGGTCACTCAAATATTTCTTGGATGAGACGGTCACAGAAAGGTCATTGTGGCATTGAAGAAAATCACTCAGCTGTAACACCCTTCAACACCTAGCTGTCACGACGGCTGGGATACTGCCAGGTCGAGTTCGAACCACGGACCTGCCGGCTAGTAAACTCGCACTCTAACCACTGAGCCATCCCGCGTTGGTAAAAATAGACAGTTTCCCGGTAACAGTGATTCGGATCTAATAGAAAACCGTGGATTCCTTCAAAATATCCTTCCCCGGAAATCGACTCGAACTAAGTTCGAACAAATCGCATGTGGTACATTAAGAAAGGATTTACGAAAATCAAGAGAGAGACGAAATCAAACGGAATCCCTTGCTGAGGATTCCCGAGAGCCACACTGTTGAGCGGCCCAGTCCCATCAATTTCTAAAGTGCTGCACAATTCTGATCTCCATAATACTCATCGCGATTTCACCCATTCCGGGAGAGGACACAGAATGATGAATTTAAAGTTTCACCTCCCATTAGTCTCCCTTTAACAGTACTAAATCGCCTGTTGTGACGAGAACACTGGCTAACATGCAAGGGATGGTTGGTCAACAGCTTGTCCTCGAAAGAAAGTTTGTTCAACCCATTCTGCTGATTCTCCAACCTGTATTAATGAACAAAAAAATACCAACACGTCGTTAAGCCGAATTCCACTTGGTGATCATCATTTCATTGTTGCTAACAGTAAGAATGAAGCATCTAGGCTCAGCTCGAAACAAAGACCCCTGCCAAAAGCACGATTTGCCGAGTAACAGCTGCAGCGTTGTCAAAGCGTAGCATTACACGCCGCCTCAAGTCACAGCACTACTCGAACTGCCACACTCTTGTTAATATCGGCTCCGCCAGAACACTATAAATGACATCAGAGTGAGCCTAACAGCCATCGGTTTTTCGGATAACCTTGGTCCCGCGTACAAAGACTGTGACTATTGTATGGTCTGATTTGTTCTACGGCAGTTACATCCGTAACGGCTAAACGGAATGAGGACTCGTGAGAACACAAGATAATGAACCTTGAGACGTTGCTCAGCATTCGATTTTGACATGTACGTCCACTAGTTCACGCATGTCAGTATTGAAAATCTTTCTTTTAGCTAACAGGGTATCAAAACGAACCACCGAGAGTATTCGGTCCACTCACACAAGGACAGACACTGCCAGTTACACGATATCATGGTCACGGACTTATCTGGCCCAAACAATCGTCAACGAAAATACGCACTGACCTCAGTTTCTTTGAGAAAACTTGAAGTATGATCAGAACACTTCGTTCATGTAACCATGTGCCACTGAATTCTTCCTAGAGCGACCGTTCCCACAGTGATTTTTTGTAGAACGTCGAAAAAACTGCGGCGTTCGCTCGACTCCCTGAACTAGCAAAGTAGACCGGGTCCGTTCAAATGTTTTTTAGTGACATTTTAAATGCGACCATAGCTAAGACTGAAGCTGAAACATCACAAACGAGAGATTCAGCTGGATTCCACGTGAGTCTCTCGAAAAACTGAATTAGTTTGCAAATGAGTGCATATTCGCCAATTTCGTGCAATTCGGTTTCAAGTAGGACATAAGTTTGACAGAAACTCGGGGACGGCGCCTATCTGATGAGGCACAAGAAGGGCAAAACCGGTCGTGGGCTATCGACGAACTTTCAGCAACATTATGAGTAGCGCATCACAAAAGATTGAAGCTATTTTTCAGTAGAAAGGCTGCAATTGACTGTTGGTACAAAATGCCAGGAGCTTTCAACAACCGCGGTGCAAGTAGACTCATAGGTCTTCCTCCCTAGGGTGGCTGATTTCAATTATTCTTCTGGGTGGTCACTCAAGGGAAAAGGACTGCGCCACACATAAACGTGCGCGGCAAAATCAAGGATAAATACAAGAGGTGTGCTCCTTTAGGAGGTTTCACTACTCCCCCCCACCCCACCTGGACTGATGGGCTCAAGCACTTACTCTACCACCATGGCTCTGCGGTGCCAATCCATGACAAGTTGCCCCAACCCAATAAATGTACTCTGCTTCCGAACAGAACTAGTCTAGCATCATTCGGAACACCTTTCTGTTCTGTAAGGTGTAGCACAACGCTCGACGAAAAAGCATACAAACAGCAGCTGACCCATTCGGAAAGTTTCGCTGCACCACAACACCATTTCTCAAATTTCATGCACGGAATCGTGAAGATCTTCTAAGCTACGATGTCCAACTTGAGGTTACAGAGGTCCGTCAGAACAACGTGTGTTTTTGGTATGCTTTTGGAATGCTGGGTTTCCACACAAGTAACAGTAAAGCCAGACAACAGTATGACATAACAGAAAAGCCATGTGAACAAATGGACGTCGGGATAAAGGATAGATGAGAGATAAAGTCGTTGTGCGATAATCTTCAATTACCGAAAAAGGCCAAATGAAGTTCTGGAACGCTTTTTTCATAGGTGAAAGAACTTATGGGAAACGATGATTAAAGCAAAAAAGTGACAATTTGCAATGGGCACAGCACATATCACATGAGCTTGAGAAAGGATTGTGGGAGGGGGTGATGACAGATGACACGGGGGATTGGTGACATCACATAGACAGCGTGAAAATGAACAGGTACAAACCCTAAAAGTCAATTAAGCTTAAGTCCTTCGCTGTATCACTTGATTGCCGTTCGGTTGACGGAGCCAGTAAGGGAACCTCATCGGCTTCGTCTTGTTCTGCTGTGGGTGACGTTCGAGGAGTACCAGATGACCGATCGCCAACAAACAAACCAAATTCTGAAATTGGACATGACAGCGCGAATACTGAACAGTAAAGGTGGAGTACTGAGCAATGGCGACGAAAGATGAAGGTAAATTAGGGGTTCAGAAGAGTGCGTTCCTCTGTGGCAGCAACAAAGAGAAGTTACACGTGGGTGTACTCCTCAAGGACTTTTCCTGGTTAGAGAGAGGGCCCAAAATTCCAGTTTCCATATTGTCCTCTTTTAGGGGACGCAGCAGGCTAACTTGGCATTCAGTTGAGCAGACTGCGCACTGAAAACGACGACTTAGGTCAATTTCTGTCCGGAACGCCAAGTAGCTTCGAATGTACAAACCAAAGGAGATTTAGAGCACAGAGACCTAGTGATCCATCAGTCAACAATGAGCACACACAATAAACTGTCTTGCTGAATTGAGGATGGATCCAGCGGATGCTGGAAGCACTAAAATAGGCATCCCCGAGGATCCCACTCTAGACCCCGTTGTAAAGTAGTTATCAACACGTCATTGTCTAAACAGACCATTGATACTATTCGTTCGCCCGATTACATTGGTCTAACTTGACACTCCCTAAAGCTGCACAGTGAAGCCGTGAAATACGAAAATGTCAAAACCAAGTGCATTAGTAAGACCACTGAAACCATGTATTTCAGCCGAGGCTTTATGGCAGTGAAAAACAAAATCATCAACATCGGAACAGATTCATCCACCAGAAGTATGCATCCCAAGAGCCTCCTGGGAGATCCTAACTCTTGGCGTTCCTCATGCCATTCGGTGGCGAGTGGCTAGGTGTTCGGCAGCTTACACATGGACAGAAAATGGCGCTACCACCTGTAGCGTCTGCGTCTGTACAGTTAGTACTTGTGTGGTTCAGATATTATGGAACTCGAGATAGTTCAGTGGTTACGGAGACAGCTCACCGAGCGGAAGGTCCGCGGTTCGAATCCAACCTCAGCATCTGGGCTTGGGCACTCGGTTTTCGTACCTCCTTCCGTTGGCATGGCAGCTAAGCACCGAAAGGGTGCCACAGCTGAACGATTTGATTTTTTATTTGATTATGGAGACAGTGGTGGGATCAAAAACGGTGTGCATTGACTAGTTATTACAAAACTTCGGTTTTGCTGGTGACCGAACTGATGCCTTTTTGTTCGTGCTGTGAATGTTGAAAGATAACGTTGTCGTCAATGACTGTGATGACTGTCAGGTTCTACCAGATGATTTGACCGGGCGTGCACGACTGTTCTACTCCTCATGTAGCCCGTGTAAGCCCGAGCCAAGAGAACTGAACTAGACACACTGAAAATAGCGCCAAAAGTAAACCGAAGAGCTAATGAAGGAGCAAAACAAAGCGTAACGAGATGAGGGTAGCTGTGAAGCAATGAAGGCAAGAATAGTTAGGTCGACCTGACGGACTGCGAGTCGATCGACATGTTTTCGTTGACGAACATTCCATGTCATCTTTCAGTACGCTCAACTATCTTTCGATTAGTCTAGGCTGTAAGCTGAGACTAATGGTTCAGATGTAGCACCCTTTCGGTCTCTAACTGCCATGCCACCAGAACGAAACACGAGGGCTGAAATGCTGCCAGGTTGCTTAAGGTCTAGACAGGGGGAAGTCGAGAGGCGGAGCTCGGGTTTGTTGGTTACCATCCCCTCAACGTTTATCTTCGACCACTTTACCAGAGTTTGGTTGCCATCCTTTCAACGTTTATCTTTGACCACTTTACCAGAGTTTGGTTACCACCACATCAACGTTTATCTTCAACCGCTTTCACAGTCCGATTACTATCTCATTAATGTTTACCTTCATCCACTCATATAATCTGTTCAACGCATGCACACCCGCTGTTTCATTCCTGTCCGCATTATGACGAACATGCGCCCCACGACTAACCAAGAGTGTTGGAATCTTATCCTAAGACAAACAATGCAAGCGCATCCTCACTCACAACATAAACATAATTGGCTGCATCGGCTACAACTTATCAAACGAAGAACTCGATAAGTCTCATACTTCTTTTGTCCATTATTCAGTTGTAATTTGTGTCTCTGGTAGCCACTATACATAACTGTTTATTGTTAGTGCTATTTCACCTTCTGATATTACTTCGAGTAAAAAGACAATAGTACCTACAGGTTCGAACCATGGACCTTCCGGTCAGTAAATTCGCGCTCTAACCACCGAACCACCTCGCGCTAAGCTACAAATAATAACTATTGGCAATCTAACAATTTCGGTGCCTAGCTACCATACCACCCGAAAGAACCATGAGGACTGGGATATTACCTAGATAGGAGCAATCAAAATGCCCGATTAGGGTTCGAACCATGGACCTGCATGTCAGTAAGTTCGTGACCTAACCACTGAGCTATACTGAACCCAAGGCTGTAAATTTTCAGAACGACCAATCGTTCCTGGTAACTGTCGGAAAAGCTCTAACTACGGAGTTGTCAACAGAACTTTGAGATCAATGCCTCTCATGAATTACAGAGTGGACAAATGATGTATACAGTCAGCAATTTTCCGTTTTTTCTTCAACATAATTAGCTTCACTTTTTCCATGAAATCTCGAATGAAGTGCACAATATAGAATATTTTAACCACAGGGTTGTCTGTTCACTCACAGGGTCTGATATTCAAGATAGACTGGCCTTAAAACACAAAAAAATTAATCGATAGATTCATGGCATCGCAAACTGCGGAAAATCGGAGGCAGGAATACTTAATTAGCGTAAACCTTAGATCTATCCTTACAGTGGTCGCGTTGAGATTAAACGTGTTTCTACCCTATTAGCATCAGTTAGCCGATCCCATACGAGTGACCTCTGAAATAAGTTTTTGTTTTCGACGAATCTTCAACATACACAAAGCAACTAGCTCAAAAATGGCGAGTCTTGTCACTCATGCGTGGAAATTCAAATGAACAATGGGCGGCGCGTGCATGTCTCTAGAGCGCACCCACTGGGCATCTCGACGTACGAGTGCACCGGTTGCGTACACACGAGAAGTTTTTGCCCCT
Source organism: Opisthorchis viverrini (assembly GCF_000715545.1). Classification (NCBI taxonomy): domain Eukaryota; kingdom Metazoa; phylum Platyhelminthes; class Trematoda; order Opisthorchiida; family Opisthorchiidae; genus Opisthorchis; species Opisthorchis viverrini. The sequence continues at coordinate 236,084 of NW_008751839.1, forward strand.
GTGAACACTCCAATCTTAAATCGATGGTAGATTCACATTGTCGAAACTGACTTTGATACGCGTTGAATATAGGCCCAGGACGCTTTTAGGCATACTTTGACTGCGGAAGGTGATGAAGCGAGAAAATTATGGTCAAACCGAAGTCCCCACCCTAGCCTGTTCCACTGATGCTTCTCAGTCGTTTCTTGATTGTGCTCAGGTGCTCCACATGAACATATTTACAAGTGGTGGGCCCTCTTTGGTAAAAATGTCATGCCACGAATCCACGTACTAACCTGAGTGCAAGACACCTTTGAGTTTTTCACTGTCGTTATAATCACACAGTGGTCCCTAGAATGATACGTCTGCACATATGGCATATGGTCGACCAAGCCTTTATTCGATCGAAATTCCGCTGGATGCTTACGGATCAACTACAAAGCTAAAATGTGTCATTTTGTTTAGCCAACAGACTAACCAAACAAAACTGTATTTGGTTTGTAGCGAAATTCCTATGTATCCGTCAATTGGACGCTGCGTTTGGCTTTTTCATTCGTTCAGCCGTAGCCCCATTTCGGTGCCTAAGTGCTATGCCACCAGAAGAAAACACGAGAGCGGGGACACTGCCAGGTTGCCCAAGCCTAGACAGGGGAAAGCGAGAGGCAGAGGCCGAGTTCGAACCACGGATCTTCCGGTCAGGGCATTCGCGCTCTAACCAGTTGAGCCATCTCGCCCCCCCCCCCATTCAGCCCACCTCAGAAGACTTTTCAGCTCTGGGTCACCAAAATTATGATGTTGTCGCTACGAACAGGATCGTACTAGCAGAAAGGTGAGTTCAAGCGGCCTCGAACAGTTTGCAGTCCGAACGACCTGGAGATGTAAGGTGGATACCAAATCCGGTCGTGTAGCAAGGCACAGACGAACCGAACTAATCCGACTGTTTGGGTCCAAATTGATTAATTTACAAAACCGCATAAAATGCGTACAGATGTGTGCATTACTTCAGAACCAGGAATACAAAGTGACCGTCAACAATGCCGTGTGAGCATGAGGCAACAATAATCAGAAGAGCTAGGATAATTAGCCAAACTTACCGGCGTTCGAATCCACACCGAGTGCAGAGGATCCATTGGTATTTTGTGGAAGTGCGTCTGTTTTTGTCTATAAAAAAATCACAGAGAAAGACAGAAAACTGAATTTCATCCATGAACAGCGAACGACCTGCTCATGCGTGTGTTTATCTGGTGTGCCATGCGACAATGAATGACCAAACTCGGAGGGCGCTTTTGGTTCGTCGCACTGTAAACTTTGCCATTTCCTGCCATCGTCAAGTTATGCCCCCAGATCCTCTCCTTTTCAATCAATCGCCTCTTAGAGCAACCGAACCAGGTCAAGAATAACTACAGTAGTGACAAGGTTGGGATAGTTGCGTCACACTGGGTGGAAACGTTTCCCTTTTTAATAACAAGTACACAGAAATTACTCGCCATTGCTTCGGTATGCTGCAACGTATCACATGAGAATATATCCCCTATTCACGAATTGCCAATCGCACTAGAAACCAAGTAGTGCCCGGTCAGTAAGCCAGATCAAAGGTTCTGTTTTTCATTCGCCCCACAATGGGACTGTAAGTTTGTGATGCATAAACACTATACGGACAAACTCTTCACAAGAGCGAATGCTTAGACCATGCATACATCACGAATTCTTGCGTTCGTAGATGTGTAAACTGATCAAAGCTCATAATAGCACACCTTCATCCAATTACAAAAAAACTCACATAACTGTTTAGCATATCTCTGGCCCCAACAGCTCTGCTGTAGCGAAGTAACACTGTGTGCAGTTCGTCATTTACGTTGATCATATCGAGAAGAACCGCATCCGTGGTTCCGCGATGAGGTAACGTCTCCTGATAGGCTTCCCAGCAGGAGATGGCCTGAATTAGGCGAGTGGACATTTCTTGGAGGGAAGCGGCGATTTCCTAGAACAGATAACATCATCTTTAGCAAACGAACGTAGGATGGGATGAAAAAGGCAGTTTTCCGAGTTAATATTACGGGAAATGAACTTAGGCTGAGCCACAACGTGGAAAAAAGAAGAGCCTGGTTGGCTCCTGAAAAACTTATCGTTACGAATTCTTCCATCCTAAATATGAGGTGAGTGTAGGACTGTGCGGGAGAAAACGTGACGACAATTGGGATATCCAAATGAAGACTAGAACCTTCGCCCACATCACGCAGTAAAAAGCCGCGTACCAAAATATGACTGACTGTTAATCAGGTGGCAGTTGATCGCTTCGCCGTGTTCCGTGAACAGATCAACTGCCACCTGACCAACAACCAACTAACGATCGTAAGCTAAGAATACTCCGACACACTGCTAACAACAGCACAGTTTTTCACATGTCCCTCATTAAAGCAAGTTTTACTTCTACGCGTTCTAGCAGGTTTTCCGGAAGAGTATATTCCCAGTTTTACGAGGATGAAGCCAGAATAGCAGGAAATCAACACCAAAATAGGACACAGAACAGGCACACATATGGTTCAATACCGAAACTCTATCCCAAAACCACAAACCCGTTACCATGCACGTTTTTTTGGATTCTTTCTTCAGCATTTCCCTTCACTTTATTGTAACTTGAGTCCATCATTTGCACACATTCACCCTTCTCACACGTGACATGAATGATGTCTTAACACTGGGAAGTCTGCTCAGACAGTTTTAGGACAACAGTCTGTCGATATGTCTGAATTCATATAACTCCTGCGGAAAATATTCAGCTGTTATTTATCCCACAATACCTGTATTCTTTAAAAACTAAATTTCATCCTCATTCGTTGCAGTTCACAACGGAAAAAATGCACCGAAAAACAAATAGCTGCGGTCACTCCGGACCGCCACACGTCCGGGGAGTTTGAAAACACCCCATAAGATGTACAAGGCCTATGCAACTTTGGGCAGGAAAACCCAAAACTGTTCAGAACTATTAAACACGCAGTATCTGATCCCAAAGACTAGGGGGAAATTTCCGTTGAAACCGGGGTAAAAATCTCAAGGAATCCCTGAAAATTTATTTTCTTGGATCCAGAGGAGGATCAGCGGATGGATGATAATCAGAGAAAGTCGAGAGTGCCGGTGTTTTCTTTATATGTATTTGTCTTCGGTTGGTAGCTGGGCCCCTGAAAATTTATTTTCTTGGATCCAGAAGAGGATCAGCGGATGAATGATAATCAGAGAAAGTCGAGAGTTTTCCTCATATGTATTTGTCTTCGGTTGGTAGCTGGGTTTATACAGGACCATCAGACGGAGAGCTTGGCAAAACCGAGAACGATTCTCATCTGGTTCACAACGATGGGATACACATTGGAAGCGTTCATGGATTTTGGTTCCGCTGAGGCGTAAGAAAGCCTTGCTTATCGGATCTTATTCACGAACCTAACACTAAACTGTTGATAGTAACATGGGTGAAAGCTTAGAGTAGGTTCTGGTGATATTATCGCCATCGCATTTTGGACGGGCGAGAAATGCAGGTATGTTGCCTCCGACGAGCTTTCGGTTCTAGCTTACACTCGGTCGGGATTGACAAAATAAAAGCCCAAGAAAGATCTTTTGATCTTTCATGAAGGAAGTCATTTCATTATTATTATTACAGTTCAGCTGTAACACCATTCTGGTGTCCAGCTGCTGCGTCACCCTAAGGAACCACTAGGGCTGGGATACTGCCAGATTGCACAAGCCTAGAACAGAGCAGTCGAGGGTGGGAGGGTGGATTCGAAGCACCGATCTCCTGTTCAGTAAGTTAGCGCCTTAACCATTGAACTATCTAGAGCTCTATTAATTTCATCGCTAGTGTGCTACAAAAGTAGCTTGAGGATGCTTGTAATTCGTGGCATTTTTAGAATACTCGTACTCACCAACAGAATATTGTGTGGGCGGTTGTGGGGGGTGTAGAATTAGCACTCATATCACCCTCGTTTGCACAGTCTTCCTCCTGTGCGCAACCATTCCGGTTGGACCACACAAAAATGAAGCTCTAAATTAGGGTTTTGCTCTCACGACAGCTTAGAACTGGTGCATCCGGTCAGTCGCAACCAGGGCTTCTGATATGCGGGGCGAGCATCTATCTTACCGTTATTGAGCTAGCTCAACAACACTGCAGTAAACCAATAGTGTAGTGGTAGCGAAAACGTGGATGAAGCATGGCAAAATGTGAAAGGAGCTATTCATCCAACTTCTCCGATATAGCCAAATGGTTAATGTATATGGTCGAGATCGACCGCCTGATTGATGCCAGGAAATCCACACAGTCAAGCGAGTAAGATGGCGCACGCTAATCCCTGAAAAGCCAAATAATGGAGGGTGTGACGAAGGACCGAGAGTTCTGGTGGACATCGAAAGCTCGGGAGATGGAGAAGGCGGAATCAGTTGTGCCCCATATCAACTGATACATACGATCGACTGACACTAGGAAAGCGGTGGTCAGTGAAACAATAAGTGAAAAAGGCGGCCCATCAATTCACTCACAAAAACGTCGACCGGAAAGATGGACCGAACACTTCAAAGAAGTTTAGCTGGTCCGCGACACAGCATCTGAAGATAGTACATACGAGAGAGGGGAATGTAAACCTGCATCGCCCATCGGAAGAAATAAAGTACGAAATATCCGTACTGAAACGTGAGAAGGTCAACGGTTGTTCCTTTTTCCAAACTCGGCAGGCGGACGCTGTGAAAACCACCGTGGTACTTGCTTGGTAACTGTCACATCAAAGGTGTTCCCTGGTCTTATCCTGCGAAAGCTGACTGAACACAAGTCGGGTTCAGTCCTACAAAAGGATGCATCGATTATATTTTCATCCTCCGACAGATTCTGGAACAGCAACCAACATTAGTTATCTTCTTTGAATCTGACTGGCTCCCCAAACCGTCAGGCACTCTCCCGGTCTCTATGGAGCAAATGTGTCCCCATGATTTCTTGACCCTCCTTGAGTCGCTGTAGGCCAACTCCCGCGGAAGCTTCAGACTAAGTTCGCCACGTCAAAAGGTCTCACCCAAGACTGTACCCCTTAACCTCTCGTCTTTAACCTCGTCTTTAACTTCGACACACCTGCAAATATGCAAGACTCACTACCAGCCCCTGACAAATGTGGGGTCTAAGTGCTATCGGCGCGTTCGCTCACAGATATCGAGGCTGAAGACAACATAGCTCCTCTTGGAACTGACACCGTCGTGATGTAAAAAGAAATTAATAATCTAAATAACTCTGCCTCACGATTTGGCATGCGCTTCACACCTGCAAAATGCAAAGCGCTGCTGCGAGACTGGGTGGGCTCGAACCCTAGCCGCAAACTTGTGGATGAAGCCATTGAGTTCGATGCCATTCCCGGCAGAAAGACAGCAAGGAAATCGATCGGCCCATGACCTTAGTTATTTGGGTGCAAACGTTTCATCGTCCGGCAGCGTAATATCACTGCGACGTCAGCAGGGATGCGTGCGTGTTATGTGTAAGTTTGTGTACGGTTTTATCACAACGGCTACACTGATCTAGCATAAGTTATACAAATGAGCACTCAGATCGATTTTATTGACCGCTTTGTCTTCTGGGTGGCTGGCACCAGCATGATCATTTGGCTTGACCTTTACCGATGATAGTCAGTTGTACAGTGACAACATCGCATTCCTTGGGGAGCATGGCTGGAAGTCAGGACCAGAATTCAGCTGTCGTCTGTAAACTAAATCAGTTGCTATGATGGCTGCATTCTTGAAGAATCGACTGTGACATCAAAAAATTCAATATTGAGTTCAGAATGAATATTTTGGGACAGCACCACATTGCGACTTCAGCGCATCCCTTGTTGGAGTCCTTGTTACCAAATACGGTTTCAAAATGGATACCCGACTTTTATCCATTCGGTCGGCCCATTAGACTTTTTCTCGGGAAGTAGTTGAAAAGCGTGAGCGAACACCTATCGCAGTGTCTTAAAGGACGCGTATATTGGATTTGATTGCTGATCGTATTGTTGTATGGCTGCGAAACTTGGCCACTTCGGCCTTGACACCTTCGGACCTTTGACCACCGATGTTTGGAACAGGCTGCAACCTGCGAATTTGCAAGGAGGATATCAAAAGGGTTTGAGGTGAAACAGACAGTATTTCACTCAAAAATGTATCTCGTATTGGAAGCTAAGGTGTCAAGTATGCCGAGTCACCACCTGCCGAGGAGAGCGTTCTTTTCGGTGCCTAATTCGGAGTGGCACAGACCTTGAGGTGAGCTGAATGTGATGTGACAGAGGGGAGTGGTGTTACGAAAAGTTTGAGATCCGTCACGGGGAGACTGGACCTTACTGTGGTGTGGCGGCTTGTGTAGCTCGGCGACCCATTGAGCTATACTAGGGGGGGCTGTCCGCAGGACACTCGTAGAGTCTCTCATACCAGGTTGGTCCATGGGTAAAGGTCTGAAGAACAGAGTTCCCTGGCACTCCAGGTTGGCGGTTGGAATTGTGTGGTAACGTGTTCCGTAAAAATGGTAATGTACTTGCATTTCCAGCCCAATACCGCTGCCTTGCGCTTAGGCTTGTGAGTCAAAGGCTTCGGTTAAGGACCCTAATCATCCTCCTGTCTAGTCCAAAGGCTTCGGTTAAGAACCCTAATCATTCTCCTGTCTAGGTGTGGGCGCCCTGGCAGTATCCCAGCCCTCGTACAACCATGAAATTCTCAGATAACTTTGTTGGTGCGGTTTACTTCCCACATTACCCTCCCCCGCAGTGCTTGGCCGGAGACACTGAACGATATGGAGGCCAACCGATGTCAGCGGCGTTCATGCAGTCAATTCTTATTTAGGCTATCTTACTGAGTGCTGGAGATGGAGGGCGTCTCGGATGTTTGTGGTAGGCTAGCATTAGGTCCACTTCCTGCCTCATTTCCTTCTTCTTTTCGTTTTATCCAAACAAATTGGCATGGTTGCGTAGTAATGAAGCACCAATTTTCTCATCTGATGTTGCATTAATGATGATAATCATGAAGAAGAAATATCGGCCCTTGTATAAACCGGCTCCTTGGAGTAATACGGATTGAAAAAGATTAGGACAGATACATCGGAGGATGACGATGATGGAGAAGTCAGTAGCATATATCATATCCCACAGGTGAATGGTGGTCAGCCCGCGAAGATTTCTTCCCAAGGTAAACCATGACTATTCCCGGAAGAAACATCAAAATAGAGGGTCGAAGGGCAACAACCGAGTGGAGCACATGTGAGTATGGAAGATACTGTGAAAAGGGATGGTTGAATCTAGTATGAGAAGGCTTGTGATATTAATAAGACGTGGATGTAAGACAGAAGCGATCGTATCTATTAGGTCATTGATTCCGGGGAAGGGTGATCGAATAAACAGGTTATGTTAGCGGAGGAAAGGTGTGAAAAAGATGGTGGCAGAACTGAGTGAAATGCATGGGTTTACAAGGGGAATGGACTGATACTCGCAAAGAAACCCAGGTTTGCGTGCCGTCATGCAAGAGTTTATGGTCCATGAGGGAAAATCATACAGTGAATTCGGATAACTATTTATGACATAACATAATAAATAATGAATAATCGTTCAGCTGCAACACCCTTCCGGGCGAGATGGCTCAAGTGGTTAGAGCGCGAATATACTGACCGGAAGGTCCGTGGTTCGAACCCGACCTCTGCCTCTCGACTCCCCTGTCTAGGCTTGGGCGACCTGGCGGTATCCCAGCCCTCGTGCCTCCTTCGTGTGGCATGGCACCGAAAGGGTGCTACAGCTGAACGATCATTTCGCGCGTGCCGGATGAGATGACAGAAAACAAGAAATAGCTTTCTTGTGTAAGCGGCGAGCAGAACAGGGAACAAATGCAACAACAATGTAAGGCTCATCCTGTGATGTCAGTCAGGAACTACATGCTGTAGCTAACTTTTGAAAGTTAGGGAGGACAAAAAAACAAGAAACTGAAAACTTACAGACATCAACTGCCTGGTCTCCACATCTGCAGGTGACTCAGATGTCTCAGCCTCACTGACTAAGTCACTGAGTACACAGATATTGACCCGAACTTGCGCGAGATCTGTGTCCAGCTTCGGTGTTTTATGTGCGGGTGTCGACACCGAGGAAGAAAGAACGCTTTGGGTGGAAAGGGATCCGGTTTGCCCGTCCGGGTGACCAACGGTCGATGCCAATTGGGAGGGTGGACTGGCTTGCAATTTGTTTTCAGGAGGAAGTTTCTTTATTGAAAACAAACGGTGAGATGAGCAATGGAATACCAAAATTAGTTACAGCGACTCAAGAAGCAGAGTAAAGGAGGTACGGAGCAACTGAAACCAATCTAAGATTCGAGCTTCAAGAAAGGACCAAGCAACAACGGAATAGGTAACGAGCTATACTCAAGAGACCAGAAACATACACACACAAAATGAATGACGAAAAACACAGCATCCCATTGGTTGCCACCGGTTCTATGCAAATTAAGCATGCGCAAGGTGGATAAGATTTGATGTCAACACCGCTTCTCCATCCGGTTATGCGGAAAAAATTACTTTCTAAGCATAACCTAGGTTTTGAACTTAGGATAATCCAGTCTGAGTTATAACGAATGATGAGTTTTCGGAAAGAGTAGAATGTTATTTGACCCCTTAAGATCGATGGCAGATCCTAGTCGGTGGACACAACTTGTAACCGAAGTAACAGTCAAACACACAGACCTTATTGAGTAATGCTCACGTCATACTCGACTTGTTGACAATTTTACCCGTTATGTACAACAGCGGCCAGATTAGCGACTAGTTGCTTGACGAATCTGAGAAATACCACAATTGTCTGTGCTTGAAAAGATCGAATATTAGGCCAAAGAAACTCAGCGAGAAGCTACACGAAATTGCGGTGCCCACTTAGGGCCACCTCCACCCACCAACAGTGTCTACTGCCTTAATGACCAGGACCCTTGTGGGTCCTTCCAAGTTCGGCAAAAATTTCAGTGCATTCAAAAAGATTTAGCCCACGAAACTCTTCCCACATTTCCCCCTCTTACAAAGACCATTACTGCGCTAGCCGGCTAATCGGTTTATCCTAGGCTCGTTACATTCAGCAGTCACATGTACGAATGTGCAAGGGGAAACCTTGTGCACCTTGATCTAACCTGGGCGCATTGATATCAACAGGTGATCTGCATTTTCAGGTTAAGTGACCGAATTCTGGTAGGCTGATTGCTTATTAAAATAAAACAGCTTCGACTATAACACACTAAAATCCCTCGGCCGACACCCAACAGAGATTTAGCTTGACTTAGCTGATTGGTTCTCCTTCCGCCTCAAATCTCGACCAACCACGTAACCTAGTCACTTGGCCTGACGAAGCTTTTGTGTCAAAAGCGAAACGTTGCCCAGCAATAAATCTACCGATTGTCACCAAACTTTTTCGAAAGCTTTGACGGATGTTTGACGGGGACGTTTCCTTGAGGAACGGTCATCAACAATGAACATATCGCATCTTCTCCGCACTAAAGTAGTGAGACATAGTTTGTGGCAGATTTTTTCCAGCTTCTCCCGTGGGTAGAGAGGGGCTTTTCCATTTAGCCTAAAGTCAAAGTTCAGGGTGGTGAACCCATTTGACAATCGTTAGCCCCAACAACTAAGTCACGAAGACTAATATTTTACCAACTAGCCTAAATGAATAATCGTCCAGCTGTATCACACTTTTGATGTCTAGCTACTATGCCACCCGTGGGGAGCACGAAGGCTGAGATACTACCAGGTCGCCCAGGCCTAGACAGAAGAGACGCAAAGGTTGGATTCGAACCGCCAAACTTCTGATTGCTTTAACCACTGAGTTACCTCGAGCTCTCATCATTCAGTAGTAGTACCCTTTCGGTGCCATGACAACGAAAGGAGACACGAAGGATGGGATACTGCCAGGCTTCCTAAGCCTAGACAGGAGCAGTCGAGATGCTGAGGTTGGATTCGAACCACGGACATTACGCTCTGTAAGCTGGCTCCTAAACCACTGAGCTATCTCGAGTTCACATTGAGCTGTCTCAAACCAGTTTCTACTACACCAAGGAGGTAAGTACGATGCACCAGAAGGGTCAGGCGCTGTATGCATGTACAATGGTTGTCTAGATTCAGATGAGGACTGGCTAAGTCGAACATATCGCAGAGACTTCCTACTGCACAAGTTTGGATTGCCGATCCAAATGGCGATACCTTCCGTCGTAAATAAAGGATGATTCGAAGCTCTTTGACAACCAATTATCGGCTTCGATTTTTCGGGGCGCATCCGATAGACATAATCCCCCCGATTTTATCAACCCTCATTCTTACTTGAAAACCGCATAATTAGTTTCGCATCACGGGGGCGAGATGGCCCAAGTGGTTAGAGCGCGAATTTATTGACCGGAAGGTCCGTGGTTCGAATCCGACCTCCGCCACTCGACTTCCCTGTCTAGGCTTGGGCAACCTGGCAGTATCCCAGCCCTCGTGCTTCCTTCGGGTGGCATGGGCAGCTAGGCCCGGAAGGGTGCTACAGCTGAACGCCTTCGCATCACGAACAACATCTCCATAACCTTAACATACTTCCATCTTAAATATTAGGTTTCGTAAGTGTGATGCGTTAAACATTATCTTGCAAGTTAACTTGTGTTGGCAAGAGACTCAGTTGAATTTAACATGAATCTCCCGTTTAACATATTTTTTTTGCTGCATAGTGGTCAGCACGTTTGGGGTGAAATGTCGAAGTGTGTTGCAATACAACTCACCCCAAGAAGGGGGGAGCCGTCAGTGTTCGAAACTATTTATCAACGACCCTATACGTATCATTGAAACACATTTGATATCTAGAATGTTCTTCTGAATAGTCGTCCAGCTGTAGTACTCTTCGGCGCCTAACTACCATGCTACGAGAAGGAAGCACGAAGGCTTGGATACTGCCAGGTTGCCCAGGCTTAGACAGGGGAATTCGAGGAAGAGGCTGGGTTCAAACCACGGACTTTCCGGTAAGTAAATTCCCCCTGTAACCACTGAGCCATCTCTCCCGCGAACGTTGTTCCGAGTGAATCATGGGGCAGTTTTTGTGTAGCCCATTCGGCTTAAGAGATTAAACTGAGATTCGGTTGAGCACCCAGTCAGCACCAACTCAGTTTGCAACAGAGTGTATCACAGGCCCCTACATTTACCCAGCCCGGTAACAGAGAATTAATGCGATCCTGATGCTCAGTCGTCTACCTGCTGTGATATCTTGCCATATGAGAAGAATACCAAGTCAACTATCACAGTTACAAACCAGCTGTGAGTGAATGACGGTAGCTTCGGATTGTTCGTAATCATTTCAGGGGAGGTCAAGGTCAACGTATGGCCTAACGAGGCAAAAAATGAAGGTGCTGATGACAAAAACCAGTTGGAAGTATGGCCCTTTGTCATGACGCTAGTGCGACACATGTGCATGGGGCTTTAGAGCGAAAAAGACGAGGTAACCCATAATGAGACATTTCAAAATTATTTTGACATTTATTCTCTCTGCTGGTGGAAGACTCCGAGTAGGACCTGCTATGGTCCTCGATGTCAGTGGCGTTCTTGTTGTCAGTTTCTATCAGGATTGCCTGAGTGAATGTCTGGAGGTGTAGATACCTCGGAATGATTGTGTTAAACTAGCACTAAGTCCCTCCCCCATCCACCTTTATTCTCTTCTTTACAATAAGGCTTTCAAATAAGTCATGGTTGTACGGCAGTGAAGCATCGGTGTTGAACACTGATGTCATGCTGTCGATGATGATGATGGTCCTCGAAGTAGGGTTTCTCATGAATCTCAGAGTGAGGCCAATGTTCAACATATGAGCTGTGGTAATGTTATTGATTTAGAGGACAAAAACATCAGGAATGCTTTAGCGAAAAATCATCGACCACTTGTTAAAACTACCCCCCATAGAGAGGCCGACTTCAGTGGTCGCTCCAATGGGGGAGCAACACTTCCCACAAGAAGAGAAGACTTCATATCACCACGAATCCACCCATGGGGACTGATGCGTTGCTGATATCGGTCACCAGAAGAAAATCAAACCCGAGAAGGCGAGTGAGTGATTAAATGCGATGCGGTTTTTCCTACTGGTAAAACCTGGCAGGCCATTCCGGAATAGCACCGGATGACCACTCCATATGCCGGGGCTTTACCAAACAGTTTTCTCCCCTCGATTCCGAAAAAATGGCAGCAGACGTGACGATGCATACAGCCGACCTCAACAGAATATGTGCATCGTTTAAAAATATCAAGATCTGGAAGTAGCCTAACCCGGGTTCGAATCCTAAAGAAACTATACAAAGTCCATCAACGAGATGGTCGCCGTTGTTTCAGACAATACACGAAGTGAGGTTCACAATTCCGCGTAAATGGTGAACAATTATAGTCGTACGAACTTCGACCCGAGGCAAGTCTGAGAGCAGCACTTCTGTTACCAACAGTAGTGCTTGCTGACTATTTGGTTGCCTTCATCAATAACCCACAGCTGGTCAGACAGTAGATCGTACTCTTCGGGTGTGAGAAATCGATTTTGTAGATTACTAGGGTCCAGACATCAGCATACAGTAGTTGGGCCCCAAATCCTCTCAACATTTCGCTTAAAAGCATCAATACCAGAGTAGACAACTGGAGTTACCTAACTTTAAGAGAAGAAGGGAGTTATAAACGTTCATATTCGTTAGTTGGAGGGCCAGGAGTGCTGACCAACGTAGTAGGAGACACACACACCATTATGGCTCAATGGGGCCCACGAATCTTGAGGACCTTCGGTTTCAACTTGTTTTGGACTGGTAATGGTTTCTGTTTTACACAAGCAAGTGGATAAATGAACATGTTTGTGTCGATTTCAACATCGATATTTGTGTTAGTGGGTGGGTACTGAATGAGAAAGGCCACTAGAGGATGATGATGAAATACCGAGGGTCTTCAACTTCCAAAAATATGATAACAAAGTGAACACTCACTAGCGGAGAGTTGGATTCTGTATGGGACCTTGTTTGCGTTGGTGAGGGGAACAACACTCCACGCGCGCGAAGCTCAGTGTATACGTTTCGAAACTCCTGGAAATCGACCTGTGTCCCGAATTCCGAAGACCAGTCCTGCACGTGAAGAGTAGTGGTGTGAAATTAAGGAAATAACGAAGAGAAGTTAGAGGTATACCAAACTCTCTCGCCCTTCTAATTCTGCCGCCATAACACTAAAAACAGAATCCGCTAGAGAAGTATAGGGCTTTCTGGATCAGAGACCTCCATAAAAAGACCAACGTTGGGCGATTTCCTCGAGGTCGGCATAATCGACCGTGAGCAGAGATGACAGGAAAATGTCTGAGCCTATATTGTAAATCATAAAGAAAGTCCGTCGAATGTCAATAAGACAGTTCTCGAAGATTTATGGTTGATCTTGTGTACTACTTCTTTTTGTGTTGACAGGCTTTCGTACAGCGCATCTGATACGACAATGCGAGTTCATGACAATGAATGACAATGATATGACAATGCAAGGTCTAGATTACAACCAGAACAATTGGCAAGCCAACTCAGGAAGTTCACAGAAAGATATTGGGGAAAACGTCGGGATATCTTAATATGATAAAGATAAGGGACATCACAGGACAAAGCCCCAGATCTATACCCAAAGTCCTTTTCCATGAATCGATGCCTACAAGCCAAAGCCTTAATGAACTGTCGTCCAGAGGTCACATCCCACAAAGGATACCACGGAAGTGGCACCTTCGAACTTGGAAAGTATCAGTAATATCAAGCAGGAAATACGGTTCATTGCAGCAGGTGTTTCAAACACGAGGAACTAATTCATCGTTGTTCTCTAGGTTACTTTGTAACATGTCACCACGGGCAAATGATGTGAGAGTTGGGCTCGAACCACAAACTTTCCGGTCAGATAGTTGGTACCCTAACTAAAGGGGGGCGAAATGGCTCAAGTGGTTAGAGCGCGAATTTACTGACCGGAAGGTTCGCGGTTCGAATGCGTCTCGACTTCCCCTGTCTAGGCTTGGGCAACCTGGCAGTATCCCAGCCCTCGTGCTTCCTTCGGGTGGCATGACAGCTAGGCACCGGAAGGGTGCTACAAGTGAACGCTTTCTCTTTCACCCTAACTAAAGGACCATCTCGAGCTCTAAGGTCTGGATAAATCTTCCCTAATTTCAAGGGAATCCAGGAACAAAAACACGAGAGTACGGAACATTACCAGTAGGGTGTAAAATAAACAGATATTCTACCAGAATTATTATACAAGAACCCGCTTCGACAAGTCATGTTGCAGGTTTAAAGACTGCCCAATTTCAGCAACGCCAGAGAACAAGCAAAGTTTTGACATAAAAGTCCGTCAAAAAAGTGCTCCGTGTATAATCATTGAGCCAATATTTGGGCGATCTCATAGGCGTTTCCTTTGACAGGGACTTACTCAACACATTACTCCTTGATGTACCGTTTCAGTAACCAGCTTTGGTTTACCCTACATATCTAGAGTCGAGACTATTCCTTACTGTAACAAATAGCATTCTAATACGACGGTATGGCTGCGTATTACTACAAGATTTTGGTCACTTTTCCGTCCAACTACGACTTCCCTGATGCAAACCAAATAGGTGCTGGATCAAGTGGTCGTTGATCTGTTCGCCGAGCTTGGCAGTTGGCCATTGGCGAACAGACTGAGGACCATATGGTCAGACATCAATAAACACACCCGAGGTACCTATATTTCAACACACTGACAATCCAAATGGGCTGTTTTTTTTTTCGAAATTATTCCTTCGTTGAAAGCAGTGAGCAAGGCTGCGCAAAATGTCTTTCATGAATTTAGCAATGGGAGTTGGGAAGCACAACAAATGTATAACATTCAACCGCAATGTCTTGACCTAAACTATCGAGCGTGGAAAAAAGCATACAGTTGGTGAAGCACCTCCACATATCAGTGCGCAGTTTTGGATAGACAAGGCTTCCGGGAGTTCAAAGGTCAAGTTCATGAGTTTCAAAAACCGGCACTACCTAAAACTATGTTCTTTAAACTAATATCACCACACGGCTGCAGGTCGAGAGGTAGTTTGGATAAACAACTAGGTAAATGAATCGAAACAAAAGTGCAGATGAGCCTTACAATGTCTTGATAGTTTCTTCATTCCAAGAAAGTGTCAAAACACTGCAGTGGATGGCATTATTTAGACAGGTCCGCCGTTTCGACCACTCCGAAACCGGTAGACTATGCACAAACTGAAACATCTCGGAAACATACCCCGACCGCTGAAGACTTCGCATCGATGGCAGTTTCTAAATACTGGCTCTAACCTCATATGACTGGCTTGAACACACATCAGACAAACTCGCCCACTTCCATGGCCAAGTATAGAAAAATTCACCCATACTGTCATCACTAGTAATCCAACTCTGCATACCTGAAAATTCGTTTGTCGTTTCACACGAATTTCCTATAAAGCCCTAGGTTTTCGAGAAATACACTCATTTGCAAATCAATTTGGCTTTCACGAGAGACTCAATTGAATCTCTCGTTTATGATATTCTACAACTGAATGTGCTGCACACAGGCCGCCTCATGATTCAGTTGGCACGATATTCGAGATATCGCAGTATATTTTCATGAAGGAAACTACTCACAAGGTTGCTGGAAACTCTTCAACAGCCCACGACCGGTTTCACCCTGTGGGTTCTAAACACTGGCTCTAACCTCATATGGCTGGTTTGAACATACATCAAGCAAACTCTGTCATATCCATGGCCAAATACGAAGAAATTCACCCATGATGTCATCACCAGTGATCCAACTCTGCGTGACCTGAAAATTCCTTTGTTGCTTCACATGAATTCCCTATATGGCCCGAGGTTTCCCTTTTTGTATACTGGGGTGAGATGCTTCGGTGGTTAGAGCGCGAATTTACACCCTAGGTTTCCTTTTTTGTACGTTGGGGTGAGATGCCTCAGTGGTTAGGGCGCGAATTTACAGGCCGGAAGGTCCGTGGATCAAACCCGGCCTTTGCGTCTCGACTTCTCCTGTCTGGGCTCGGGCAACCTGGCAGTATCCCAGCCCTCGTGCTTACTTGGAATGGCATGCTAGCTACGCACATTCGAACGATTGTACGCTACATCCGGTTTCATATTGACTGCTACGAAGATAGTTTCCTTTCTCATTGCCAACGCAAAAATAGGAAACAGCTGAATGAGATATGTTTCGTCCGCGCCTTCTGAACTTACAACCGAGGAATGGTGTTTCTAAACGCAAGTGGTGATAGGTCTTCAACTGGACGTTTGCTGTAGGGTGTAACGTCTACATAGCTCGCGAACCCATGGCGGTCTGTCAGGGCTTAGGTAGTCACTCAGAAGGATATAATTAGTTAATTGTTCCCTGCACCGGAACCTCTATCAGACGTGTTCTCGTTGTAACAGGAATACCAGGGCTGAGGCATATTCAGCTACAGTACTTAGAACGAAATCGGCCCAGGTAGTGGCCCAAATGAATTCAAAACAAAGTTCTATCCAAGCTATCAGAAGGAAACAAGCCTACACGACACGTCAACTCNGGATTACAAACTTGTCAATAAATAGTACTTCTCTGTAACTGCAGGTGTTAGCACCACATAAAACGCAGTGTGGGAATCAACTTGTGAACCGTCACAAAGACATACCTGAATCAAAGACAATAGCTTGTGCTTGATTGGTTCCGGGACGCCCTCCGCGTCGGGATAGGCAAACTTCGCAAAATCCCTCAAGTTGTCTCGCGTAGCAAAGGCTACATGAAACCGGTAACCACAATTCCGTACACAAGTTTCCAAAAGCAAAAGGCTATGCATCGCCACTGTCTCGTTGGAAGTGACGCTAGTAACGAAACGACGTCGAATGGCGCGAACCGCATCTTTGGGTCTGGGGAGAGGAAGAAATGCCATGTTTCGGTGTTGGACAGAAAACTTACCCAGTGACCGAATGATTGACAGCATCGCAGACTTGGGTGAACAGCTGCCATAGTTCCGGACCAACGAAGGATTCGGTGGATTCCTCTGTTGACAGCCGGCAAAACATAAATGTCATGGATAAGTGTGAACACACTCCAGTTTGATCAACTTTATGGAAAAAAGTCGCATTGTGCAACTAACCAATGACGGTAACGCACAAGTTTTCGAAGCGTAACTCTGCGTGGCTGTTCCCAAAGAATGGTTCACAAGAAGCTCTTCGATTCAGTGCGATCCGAATTGAAGTGACTATGATGGGAAGCCAAGTCCAAAGCGCGACATTCAAAGGCAAGCAAGTCAGGTATACATGACTTGCCACGTGACTTGGCAATTATTTCAAGTACTTATCCGGACAGAAGGCACGGCCGGGAGAATATGTACTAAAAGGTTATCTGAGCACAAACTCTACTGTCTCCAGAAGGTCAGACGTCAAACTTCACCAGTGTATCGTCTATTGCCGAGGCCGTACAATAAATCGTACGCTGCTGCCCAGCCAAAAGGAAAGTTTTACCCACCGCTTATCAGTGTAAATAAAGTCCTAATGCGACGTAGTTGGGTACCATGGTCCTGACACTGAAGCACCAACTTTAAATAATGTCATCAGCCAGTTCAATAATGTCGCTAACATACAGTAATCCATCCGGAGGGCCAAATGAACACTGCCCATCAGCGAATATTTAGCACGAAGTTTTCCCATAGAGAAAAGCTATCCCAAAAGACGTCCGGAGGCCGGTTGCAATGTGGCGTCCCCCTGTGTGAGGATAAAGTTGCATAAGATGCAGCAACACCAGTGTAGCGGTGATACTACTGATGAGAGTGGCAAGCGAGTAGTATGTTCTCTCGTACATCCGCTTTACATCTCTTGAAAAGTGATATCTATTACGGACTTTGTGGAGTCACTTTGCAGCATTTGCTTGCAATTGAATAACAGCCAATGAATATCCAGGAAAGTTCAGGAAGACGCGTTCAAGGAGAAGATGGATATTCAGTTTTTGTTAACAAGATGAATACGAGAGTTTTGTTTCCCTGTCCAATAGCCTATAACTGTTCAGTTGGCGTTTTCTAATAAATAAATCCGCAGCAAAGGCCTTCTTCCTTTCACCGGTGATATGTAAAATCTATCTAGACACATTCAATGGATAAAGGGTAGTCAGTGCATTAACCTTACTTGGGCTTCAACGGGTTATGTAAACCAATCACGGACCATTGGCTTTAGAACAAAATCCGGACGTAAAGTTTTGTAAGTGTTTTATTTGTTTAAAGCACGCAAAATTATGTTCTAACATTGTGAAGGGAGTACGCAACTGATGGTTTCCATGAGGCATCGACTGGGACAAACGTGAAATTGGAAAATGACGCGTCTCTCGGTATCTGCCTCCAGACAATACTAGTTGCTTGGCATCGGGATCCAACTGATCCATGCCATCAATCCAACGTTGTCTCCGTATGAAGTAGAAAGGGGTCAAGAAAGGGGTCCTTACATGAACCCCACGTTGGATTGATAGCATGCGTGAAGTCATGTACAGAAACAGCTGATGGTCGCCAACTTTTCGAGCTATCCGCTAGCATCGCCTACCTCATATAAACAAAATCAACACTCTAACTTAGAATTTGGCTAGCCCGGTTCCTTTAGGATAAGTATCAGTGCCAGTCACGTGGTTGCATAGTAAGAGGAACTAAAGCAACCCTACTCCCTGGATGGAGGAAACCGCCACGATTGAAGTAGGTACGCGTTTCATCAACCGGGAACAAATAGGACGCATTGGCAACCTTTTTTCACAGTGTGACAGATACAAAGGATTTTTCCAAGTAGTTGTAAGCGCCAGCAATAAGTTAGTACGTTATTTAGTGAGTGTGGTAAAATTTGGTGAAACTTACCGATGAGACTTCCCACTGGTGTGCTGAACGGATTACCGTAAAAGAGATCAGAAAACGCGTTGGAAACGCTAGCCGCCATACGCTATGCTTACAACTGATCTGGATTCATCGAGTGAATTAGACTACTCCAGCAGTAGCTAATAAGTAAACAGAAGAAGACGTGAGCAAATTCATAATGAAATGATTCTGAGGTGAGACGGTCAAAGGTCAATGGTTAATAGTGTATACCCGGAACATTTCTCGAACGAGGCACTGTGCCACACAATAACAAAGAAGTATGTGATAGGGAGTCTTAAAGTACCTATTCTCTTTTTCATTTATAAACCATTTAGACAGGCATGGAAGTTCTGGCTGCAATGGTTCCTTGCCAGAGGCCCAAAAAGACGAAGCTCAAAACAGTGACGAAACGATCGGTCAATTCAAGGAATGATGGCGAATTAGGGAGCGTTAAAGCGCCCTTGGTTTCGCTACTCACTCATATCGGCAACGGTTTCCAAACACCCATTGAGCTTCCCCTTCCTGGTAGAAGACGTACACCAACGTAGGCTATGCGAATTTCGCCTTTGGTACCTCCCTATCATGTCATAGTCCGCCCACTTGATACTTCTTCCACACGGATCCTGATATGACAAACAATACCTGTCTATGCAAGTGAGCTTCCGTGATGAATAACACGGACCAGTTTCGCAAATGATATCAAAATGTTCACTAAGACGTGAGAAATTCATAATGAAATGATTCTGAGGTGAGACGGTCAAAGGTCAATGGTTAATAGTGTATACCCGGAACATTTCTCGAACGAGGCACCGTGGCACACAATAACAAAGAAGTATGTGATAGGGAGTCTTAAAGTACCTATTCTCTTTTTCATTTATAAACCATTTAGGCAGGCATGGAAGTTCTGGCTGCAATGGTTCCTTGCCAGAGGCCCAAAAAGACGAAGCTCAAAACAGTGACGAAACGATCGGTCAATTCAAGGAATGATGGCGAATTAGGGAGCGTTAAAGCGCCCTTGGTTTCGCTACTCACTCATATCGGCAACGGTTTCCAAACACCCATTGAGCTTCCCCTTCCTGGTAGAAGACGTACACCAACGTAGGCTATGCGAATTTCGCCTTTGGTACCTCCCTATCATGTCATAGTCCGCCCACTTGATACTTCTTCCACACGGATCCTGATATGACAAACAATACCTGTCTATGCAAGTGAGCTTCCGTGATGAATAACACGGACCAGTTTCGCAAATGATATCAAAATGTTCACTAAGTGGCCCAACACACGTGCGCAACGCCACACAAGCATCTATGGTTAAAATCAGATGGTGGTCTTCTAGCTTCGCCGCAGTAGTCAAGTTTCGCAGAAGTCATCGGTGTTCGGCCGTAAAACCATCAGTCACGCGTAAGCCTTATCATCAAGAAAGATAACACAAGAATGGGACACGATACCAGCCCATCACAATCACTTTGAAGTGCCTACACGTCCAGGCACTCACTGAGGGAATCTGGATAGAGACTATGAGAACGCCGCTGATATCGAGTAACTGACATCTTTTGGAGCGTCTCCATCCACCCACGGGGGGATCATAAGGACCCCAGCTTGGAATGAGACTTTCAGTCAGTACCCAGACTTCTCGTAGTTGCATTTATATTTCTTTGCCGTCTCACAGGCACACTACAGCACCGGGCAATCTGCGGAGTTGCACATCCTAACCTTCATCAACAGTCTAAAATAGCGCAGGCACCTCATCATCGTCACTGACAGAAACATCAGCAGTAAACACTGGTGCTTCACGCTGTACAGCCAGACTAATTTATCTGAATGAGTTCCTACTGTAGGAACAAGAAAGATAAACAAATAAAAGACAGAGAAAGCAAACGAGGGTCAGCGTACCACAAACACTCGAGGTGTCCACATCTACAACATCCAGAGTTCAGAAATAGCAAACTTTATCCAGAGTAGATTGTGCGGAATGATGGTCGTCAAATGACAAGATATAGTCCGTACGGTCGAAATTTACTACTACTGTGCCACTGTCAACTGAGACTTGATGTCCAAGCTCCGTCCCCGCATCTGATGGGAGGTGAGGTTTGACACAAAAATCTGGGAACCATTTTCCAGTTATTTTCATTATTTAATATCAAAATAACGTCCAGGAAAATTCAAGAGGACATCATCATCATCAGTATTGACATTGATGCTTCAATGCCATATAACCGTAAAGTTCATCTAATTAAGTTTAGAGATTTAGATTGAAAACAAAAGAGAGTGGATGAGAAAGAGGATCTAGTGCCGGCCCATATGAAGCATTCTGAGGTGCCCGAGCACCCGATCAGGCAATCTGGAAAGAAACTCACAGCATGAACACCATTGACATCGGTCAGCAACCATTTCTTCCAGCGTGTCCAGCTAGGCGCAAGTGAGGTCACGGTGACCCCATCCTGGAAGGCGTACAACACCCAACAACAACGCCCAAACTCTCGTAATCTCTTTCACGCCTTTGCACCAAGCCATAACTCATCAGCTTTGTGGTTTGCGCTGTCCCGAAGAAGGCACAGAGTGCAACGCTCGGCTCGTTAGACAGTGTTTGGGCAAGCGTAGAACATGGCCGAGCCATCGTAATCCGTGGTACTGGGTTGACGGTGCTGGAAGTTTTCCGTGATTGAAGTACCTGCTGCACAACCAAATACCCGTTTTCTAATCATATCGTTACTAATCAGTTGACGCAATCCAAAACCTGCAACGCTTCTGAGACAACGGTGGCCAAAAACCTGAATACCCCTCACATCATCTGTCCGCAGAGGCCACGTCTCGCAGTCACACAACACAAGAGGACGCTTGAGAGTACCCAGTTTTAAAACCTCCGTGCAGGTGAGATATTTACTTTCGTGTCTGATGGCTTGTAATCGATGTTACGACGGTCAGGTCCTAACTAACAATTTGATCTTTGTAAGATGCCACTGAGATTTCAACTTCTCTGTTGTAGCCAACTGGGCCGCAGCCCTTTCTTCAGTTGATTCACTCTCGGTATAGCGAACATTCATCAGGTTTCCTTTGTCTTCTTCCTTGATATTGCCTACTCAAACTCAAATTAAACTGTTCAACGCGATAAAATAAGCTGCACCAATCTCCTATCAATCACCCAACTACAAGGCATTTACAACAACCACCTAGTTTGCGTTCATTATTAAACATCCCTTTTTATCTGTATCCAGGCGACGGCACTAGACGAAAGGATGAACGCCCTTCACTACGGAGTTATTTTATTAACGAACACGAACTAAGCGGCTACAAGCCAAGAAAGAAAGTACCCCGTCTGCACACAGTTTTTGAAAGTAGATATTGCCAAAAAACTTCCCCTTGAAATTTCCTTGACATCGTTTAGCATTAAACAATAATCAACAAACACTGCAGAGCGGTTCCGTAATTTCCGTAACAAATATCACCTTCCATCAGATGCACTCATTATCATCCTTGTCAACTGTTAGAACCGCGTACTTGTCATGCAGTGGTTGTAGCTGCCGCAGTTTCGTTCACCGATGATTGGGGGGTAGGTAGCTGTGCATTGCACGCGCGAGCTGGTAAATTGGGGCATAAATCCAGCACTGTCAGTGGGTTGTCAAGTGCGGAGGGGTGGAAAAGGAGCTATGCATTGAAGGCAATAGCTTTGATGCATGAGCGCCATTGAGGGCGCGACTGGGCCATGTCTGATAATGTCTCTAGCCATTGATGTGGCCCGTCTCGGGGTCCCCATCCAGGAAGACGGCAGTGACCAGCGCAGCTGAGTTTGCTGGTAATGGCTTTCATACTTCGCTGCTAAGTCATTGTTTGACCGCCTCTGGCTCTCTTCCACCCTTCGCATGGTTGGGCGAAAAGAGCCCTTCGAAAAAGTCGGTCGACTGGCATACGCAGCATGTAGCCAAGCCAGCGCAACTTGTGCAGTGTGATCAGTTCATCTATCGAGGGTGAGTGATTTCTCCGAATACCATTCGACGTACTTCAGAATTGCTGATCCAGTGTTCCCACCAGACTCGGTCAATGTTCCCAAGACATCGACGGTCAAACACTGAAAGTCTTTTGGCGTCTTCAGAGAGCAACAACCAGGTTTCTGATCCAAATAGTAGGATGGAACACACCGCAGCATTGTAAACTCGACCCTTGACGGATAAGCTGGGGTCACGCCTACGCCACAGATGACACGGGTTCACAAAAGCTGCTTTGGCATTCCCAACCCGGATGGAAATATCATCTTTCGCAGGACAGAATCCAGCTTGGTTTTCACGGATCTTTCTCTCCGTGTTCGATCTGCCTTCGAAGGATAAGACCAAAGAGCACTTTCGATGCAACAACTAATAGAATGGTGCCACGTTGGTTTTCACATAGCGTCCGTGACCCTTTTTAAAGACAGGGATAACTGTCGTCATGCTCTATTCCGCGGCACGTTCTCTTCGTTCCATGCAGCACCAATAAGCTTTGTCAGATAGGTCACCAGAACTGCTCTGCCTTCTTTAAAAAGAGCTGGACAGAGACCGTCCGGTCCTGGTGCCTTCTCAGATTTCAGTGCGGATATTACGTACTTTAGCTTTTTTCTCCCGAAGGACGATCAAAGTTTATTTTCCATTCGCCCGTATGCATTATCTCCACCGGCTGTGTTGCAGGAGGCCAGCTGGACTGCTCTTCGAAGTGTTCGGCCCATCTCTCCAGTGAATTAATGAGCCATCTTTTTCACTTATCGTTTCACTGACCGTTGCTTTCCTAGGGCCAGTCGATCGTATCAGTTGATAAAGGGCACGGCTGATTCTCGCAGCAAAAGCCCTCTCAATCTCCCGAGCTTTCGATATCCACCAGAGCTCTCGGTCTTTCTTTAGACTCTTCACTATTTGGCGTTTGAGGGATTTGCGTGCGCCGTCGTACTCGTTGCCAGCTGGTATGGCTTTCCTGGCACCAATCATGGATAACGACCTCGACGACATCCAGTGGTCTTGTGGTCGAATAG